>NC_134357.1:546513259-546745303 GCF_048569485.1 Anomaloglossus baeobatrachus | reverse complement strand
TAGACAAGTGGGAAATGTTATTTATGAACTATTTTGTGTGACATAACTCTCTGGTTTATGGGCATAAAAATTAAAAGTTTGAAAATTGCAAAATTTTTAATTTTTTTGTCAAATTTCAGATTTTTTCACAAATAAAATAAAAAAAATCATCCTAAATTTACCTCTAACATGAAGCCCAATATGTCACGAAAAAACAATCTCAGAATCACCGGGATCCATTGAAGCGTTACAGAGTTATAGCCTTATAAAGGGACACTGGTCAAAATTGCAAAAAATGGGCCTGGGCATTAAGTACAAAAACTGGCTTCGTCCTTAAAGGGGTGGTTCACCCATTTTTGTTTTTTCCCCAATGATTCTCACTTACCATTGTCTGCATCTTCTGCATTGGCTTCTGTTTCCATTTCTGGCACTGAGCGGCGCTATCCTGCACGCTCAGTGCCTGTCACATGACCCCCTGGAGCTGTGGCCGCCGGCATCCTCTGACGTCCCGGCATTTCCGGCTCTCAAACAAGACGGGTACGTCACAGGATGCCGGCGCCAGATTGAGTGACAGGGCTGTGGGCGGTGGACTACCGCACGTCACAGCTCAGCATCGAGGGGAGTGATCCGGAGGACGTCAGTGTGGAGCCGGCGTCCTGCAGATGGTGAGGCTGAGGCACGGGGCGCCAGTGTGCAGTGCAGGGGGGGGTCTTCAGCTGAATCCCCCCCTGCACGTAAGTATGTGATCACACTGTCCACCCGCCCGCTCTGCTGCGATGTCAGGAGAGCGGCCGGTGTCGGGCAGTGTGATCGTGTGCTCCTCCCAGCAGCAAGACACTGACAGGCATGTCACCGCTGTGCTCTGCCATCTGTCCTGCTGCATGGGACCAACTGTCTGCACTCTGTCACCTGCACCGACAAGTCACAGAGTGGAGACAGTTGGTGACAGAGGCACCTCTGCCCCCCCCCTCTTCTTTCCCCCACTCTCTTCTCCCCCCCTCTCTCTCTCTCCCCCCCTCTGTCTCTTCTCCCCCCCTCCCTCTCTCACCCCCCCCTCCCTCTCTCTCCCCCCTCCCTCTCTTCTCCCCCCTCCCTCTCTTCCCCCCCCTCTCTCTCTTCTCCCCCCCCGCTCGCTCTCTTCTCCCCCCCCGCTCGCTCTCTTCTCCCCCCCGCTCGCTCTCTTCTCCCCCCCGCTCCTCTCTTCTCCCCCCCTCTCTCTTCTCCCCCCCTCTCTCTCTCTCCCCCCTCTCTCTCTTCTCCCCCCCTCTCTCTCTTCTCCCCCCCGCTCGCTCTCTTTCCCCCCCGCTCGCTCTCTTTCCCCCCGCTCGCTCTCTCTCTTCTCCCTCCCACTCGCTCTCTTCTCCCCCCCTCTCGCTCTCTTCTCCCCCCCTCTCGCTCTCTTCTCCCCCCCTCTCTCTCTTCTCCCCCCTCTCTCTCTTCTCCCCCCCTCTCTCTCTTCTCCCCCCCTCTCTCTCTTCTCCCCCCCTCGCTCTCTTTTCCCCCCGCTCGCTCTCTTTCCCCCCCCGCTCGCTCTCTTCCCCCCCCGCTCGCTCTCTTTTCCCCCCCGCTCGCTCTCTCCTCCCCCTCCCTCTCTCTCCCCCCTCCCTCTCTCTCTCCCCTCTCCCTCTCTTCTCCCCCCCTACCTCTCTTCTTCCCCCCCTCTCTCTCTTCTCCCCCCCTCTCTCTCTTCTCCCCCCTCTCTCTCTTCTCCCCCCCCTCTCTCTCTTCTCCCCCCCCCTCTCTCTCTTCTCCCCCCCGCTCGCTCTCTTCTACCCCCCTCTCTCTCTTCTCCCCCTCTCTCTCTTCTCCCCCCCTCTCTCTCTTCTCCCCCCCTCTCTCTCTTCTTTCCCCCTCTCTCTCTTCTCTCCCCCCCTCTCTCTCTTCTCCCCCCCTCTCTCTCTTCTCCCCCCCTCTCTCTCTTCTCTCATCCGCTCGCTCCTCTTCTCCCCCCCGCTCGCTCTCTTTTCCTCGCTCTCTCCTGGCATGGTCAGTACAGAAATCTCTCCATCGTGGAGGGGTGAGAGGGAATAATAAACATGGAGTCCTTACTGTGTCTGTGTATTTATTTCTAATAAAGTATTTTTCTCTGTGTGATGTCTTTTTTTTTTTTTTTTAAACCCTTTGTTGGAGATTCTTAATGGCCAGGTTAAACTTGGCCTGACATTAAGAATCTCGGGCTTTATACAGCTGGTAAAACATAGCTGGTATTAACCCCTTATTACCCAGCGTGCCACCTGCCACCAGGGCCACTGGAAGAGTTGGATACAGCGCCTGAAGATGGCGCTTCTATGAAAGCGCCATTTTCTGGGGCAGCTGTGGACTGCAATTCGCAGTGGGGGGCCCAGAAAGTTTGGGCACCCTGCACTGTGGATTCCAATCCCCAGCTGCCTAGTTGTACCTGGCTGGACTCAAAAATTTGGTGAAGCCCCACATCATTTTTTTTTTTTTAATTATTTCATGAAATTCATGAAAAAAAAAGGGCTTCTCTATATTTTTGGTTCCCAGCCGGGTACAACTAGGCAGCTGGGGGTTGGGGGCAGCCCGTAGCTGCCTGCTGTACCTGGCTAGCATACAAAAATATGGCGAAGCCCACGTCATTTTCTTAAAATGTTTTCAGGAAAAACCTTTATAAAAAAAAAAATGCTTCCCTGCATTTCTATTGCCAGTGAAAGTAACACCCAAGCAGCGGGGGCTAGCAGCCAGTAGCTGCTTTGGTTACCCTTAGCAATAGAAAATGCAGCGGAAGCCCACAAACAATGTGATTTTTTTGTTTTTTTTATTTTTAATGAATTTTTTTTAAAAAAATCGGCATGGGCTTCGCCCCATCGAGCACCAGAGCATTTTACTGCTCAATTCATCCCAAGTAATCAGATGACTCCAGTGTCAGGCCGATTACTTGTTCTGTGTCCCCCTGCATCCATCGCAGCGTGTACGGGCTGTGAGGTCAGCGGAGTGGAGACAGTGACATGCTCTGCTCTGACACATAGTGTGCTGCATGTCACTATCTTTCTCCACTCTGGCACTTGTTGTGCAGGTGACCGGATGCTACATGTCACTAACTGTCTCCACTATGGGACTTGTTGTGCAGGTGAGAGTGTATACAGTTGGTACTATGCAGCAGAAATCACAGAGTGGGGCAGTTAGTGACATGTATCATCCGGTCACCTGCACAACAAGTCCCAGAGTGGGGACAGTGACATGCTCTGCTCTGACACATAGTGTGCTGCATGTCACTATCTTTCACCACTCTGGGACTTGTTGTGCAGGTGACCAGATGATACATGTCACTAACTGCCCCACTCTGAGACTTGTTGTGCAGGTGAGAGTGTATACAGTTGGAACAATGCAGCAGAAGTCACAGAGTGGAGCAAGTTAGTGACATGTATCATCCGGTCACCTGCACAACAAGTCCCAGAGTGGATACAGTGACATGCAGCACACTATGTGTCAGAGTAGAGCATGTCACCAACTTGCTCTGCTCTGTCACCTGCGGTGCTGCATGTCACGTTTTTGCCGCGATTTGGTGCCTTTTTTGCTGCGTTTTTGCTCACTGCATTTTTAATCAGTGCACAATGCCATTAAAGATTGTTGATGAAAAAAATAAAAAAGGTCTGATGTCATTTCCTTATTCAAAATGTTCATTGTATGCAGGAGAGCAGACAGCAGCTGCAGAACTACAAGGCTCAGCATCCTCCATTCACTAGTGTATGCAGGAGAGCAGACAGCAGCTGCAGAACTACAAGGCTCAGCATCCTCCATTCACTAGTGTATGCAGGAGAGCAGACAGCAGCTGCAGAACTTCAAGGCTCAGCATCCTCCATCCAGGACTGTATGCAGTTTTTTACCCAAAAAGAAAAAAAAATGACATGGGCTTCGCCATATTTTTGTATGCTAGCCGGGTACAGCAGGCAGGTACGGGCTGCCCCAACCCCCAGCTGCCTATTTGTACCCGCTGGGAACCAAAAATATAGAGAAGCCCTTTTTTTTTTAATTATTTCATGAATTTCATGAAATAATTTAAAAAAAAAATGACGTAAGCTTCGCCTAATTTTAGTGTCCAGCCGGGTACAACTAGGCAGCTGGGGATTGGAATCCACAGTGAAGGGTGCCCAAGCTTTCTGGGCACCCCCACTGCGAATTGCAGTCCGCAGCCACCCCGGAAAATGGCGCTTTCATAGAAGTGCCATCTTCTGGCGCTGTATCCAACTCTTCCAGCTGTCCTGATGCCGGGTGACTAGCTGGGTAATAATGGAGTTAGGGCTAGCTGTATATTATCAGCTAGCCCTAAGCCCGAAATTCATGGTGTCACGCAATATTAGACATGGCCACCATGAATTTCTAGTAATGATAAAAAAAAAAACACAACACCACAGAAAAATATTTTTATTAGAAATAAAACACAACACAATTAGTGACTCCATCTTTATTGAAATAAACCCCCCTCCGCAGTAATCCTGGGTTAGGGTCCCGCGCCGTCCAATCAGGATCCAATATCATCTGATCAGTTTGCTGGAAGGCAAAGCGATCAGATGATGTGTCAGGTTAAACTATGTGAATCACATGACACATTCAGCTGATTGTATAAAAGCCGATTATACAATCAGCTGAAGCATCAGTGCAAAAAAAAAATAAATAAATACTCACGTCTGTGCTGATTACCGGTAGCTCCTGCAGCGGAGTCTGATCCTGGCCCATCACTGCAGGAGCGGCCGGTAATCAGCTGATGAAGTCTCCTGACGGCAGGATCAGCTGATAGCCGGCCGGGAGCGAAAAAGCCGGCGACACCACGAGAATCGATCAGCTGATGCGTCAGGTGACTGCATCAGGTGATCCACCGCCAGGTCCTGCAAGCTTCGTGCGTGCCCCGGGGAGACTGCACACAGCCGAAGCGGCGGGACCGAGACAGGGGCTGGAAGCAGGCATGGCACCGGGACCCTGCAGACAGGTGAGTATGACATACACACACACACATACACACTCACACACTGTATATATACACACACACACTGTATATACGCACACACACTGTATATACACACACACACTGTATATACGCGCACACATACACATACACTGTATATACGCGCACACACACTTTCTTCCCCTGGCTGTGTAGAGCTGCTGCTGTCTCTGTGTGATTGATCAGTGCATCCACTGGGAAGAGGCAGGGAGGAGGGTTTGGGTGGGAGCAGAGTGGGTGTATTAGACACAATGGGTGTGTGATAAGCCAGACACTGCCCTAGAGCCACAAAGAATTCTGGGACTTGTAGGAACTGAACACAAGAAGTCAGAGGAGAGATTAACCCCATCAGAGCTGGAGCCAGCAATGACCGTGTGCTGCTAGTGCACAATAAAAGGTAATTTTGCTGAAAAAACATAATAGATGTGTTGAGGGGCACATATTAGCAAGATTTATCAGAAAAAAAAAAATCAGTTTTGGTAACTGGACAACTTCTTTAAGGGGTTAAATGCGGATAGCACATTTTCTGTAAATAACAATAAACCTCATTTCAATCCAGAATATTACTGAGTTCATCAGTTATTAGATATGAAATCGAAATAGCTGTTGCAAAAACCCAAATTGTTATAAAGAAAAAAGGTTAACATTAATAGGGGTGCCCAAACTTTTTCATATGACTGTGTATATATATATATATATATATATATATATATATATATATATATATCTATATCTATATATACATATCTATCTATCTATCTATCTATCTATCTATCTATATATATATATATATATATATATATATATATATATATGTATATAAAACCTATTTATATGCTGTTATCTATAAAGTTCAGTCTCTTTTTTATCCTTATGCTGTTTTACAGAGACGGATGCTTTCCATCCCATACATGTGTGGCTATTATACAGCCACAGCTCTCTTGATTCTAATCTCATGTTGTAATTCAAATAGATACAATTCTCTTACTCTGGTCAAGAGTCAGCAATTAAAGGGGTTATCCGGCTTATTTTGACTTTTTCTTGTTATTACACTATTGGGCTACATTGGGGCAGGTAAGTAGATAGTGACTACTTACCTGCCCTGATGTCAGCGCCTCTTCCCCCGGCTCAGAACGGTCATGTAACCACTCCTACTGTGAGTTTGCTGATTCCTGTGATGTCACGACAACAAGTGCAGAAGCTTATGTGCCTGCCTAGTCGACGGGCAGCACAGGCGACGTCATGTACCCGCCCTGCTGGGCAGGTACAGTGCGTGGCATCCCTGCCCCCCTTCCCTGCACCCTCCCACACATCCCATACTGCAGGGGTCTCGCTGCCTGTATGCTGCATGCTGCACCCATGCTACTGGCAGCGCGCAGGCAAATGGCCACCCTTGCTGAACGCGGCCTGTGCTGGAAGCCAGTGCAGTCAGCTCTGTATATCAGATGCCAGATTCCAGGGCGACCTGCAGAGCCTCTATACAGCGATGATCAGCCGCCGGCCAATCAGAGGCAGCAGTTGATCAGTGGAGAAGCTGCATAGAGAGGCATCCCTGCACAGTACCTGGAGTCCAGTCATCTGATATAAACTGCTGACTGCACAGGCTGCGATCAGCAAGGAGGGGGCTGCAGCCGCAAGAGACAGACAGGACACCGAGGGAACGAGGAGAGGTGAGGAGCGTTTGTGCTTGTTTTTTTGTGTGTTTGAAGACTGGCAGACTAGGGGCAAATCTACAGGAGAGAGCACTGCTACCTGAACAGGAGCCTAAGGGGACATTACTACAGGATGAGCAGAAGGATGGAGCACAATACTATAGTATGGGCACATTACTATATTATGGGGACAGGGATAGGCACATTACTATATTATGGGGACAGGGAGGGGCACATTACTATAGTATGAGGACAAGGATGGGCACATTACTATAGTATGAGGACAAGGATGGGCACATTACTATAGTATAGGGACAGGGATAGAACACATTACTATAGTATGGGGACAGGGATGGGCACATTACTACACTATATGTGAGGTGATTGTGCTGTCACAGATGAGAGAAGGAGGATCACTGATCTGTACTACCAATGATTGTAAATACAGAGCAGGGATCTCTCATCTGTGACCGCAAAATCTCCTCACATCCACCACACATAATAATGTAGTAATGTGCCCATGTTTGCTGGGAGGTCAGTGTTGAGCAGAATACTGACAGCCAATCAGTGTGCAGGGGGGTGGGGCTGGACAGTGAGGCCAGGCGGTGCCAGCTCTTACTGTGAGGTTCGGCAGTCAGGCATGCCATGTTTGCTTGTGCTGCATGTAAACAAAGTGTGTGGAGAGAATAAAGGGATAACTCAAGAGGAACAAAAGTTACAAAACAAAAAAAGTAATGTAGGGGTGATTTATATGACAATACAGCACAGATTAGCTTACAAAAATGTTGAAGTTTATGTCGGACAATAAGACTAAATCTTATGCCTCTGGACTCTGCCGGCAATTATGTAGTTACCAGTCTTCTAATGTCGGTTTAGTGCACGCAATTACATATTAATAAGCTAGTAAACAAGGATAGTTCACTAGTTACCACTTCTTACACTCAGTCAATAAAGTAAAACTTTTATATTTACTACCCAATTCCCCCTCCTATTTCTTATAACACCCTGAACCTATTCTCAGCTGCTATATGAAATTATATAGTTAACCCCTTCTTTTGATACATTTTTCAGGGCTAGATCTTTCTTTTTGAACGGCCTCTATCGAAGTCAATCTTCTTCACCTTAAATAACTCACACATGAAGATTTTTTGCAAATATTTTATATAAATATTTTACGCCTGGCGAAGGTGACACCGTAACGTGCGTGTCGGGGCTGGCATCACATGTGAACACAGGTCTTCTTGTATCCAGGTAAAACAATCTTCTCTTTCTCACTACTACTTCCCTATCTATGTGGACACATATGTATTTATCTTCGCACAATAGGCCATATTAATGATTTCTTTGAGCTGTGTATGCATACCTTCTTAACATCCATTTACACAGCATACCACAGCTATCATTACCCACACATACTAATGTTAAAGTTGACAACTATACATATGGTTTTGCTTCTAACACCCCCATTTGGCTGGTTTTATATGTGTTCACTATTACCCCCTCTTTTATTAAACAGATACCTGATGGTTAATTACTGTATATTTACCTTTGACATTACTGTGAATAACTATGTTAACTTGATATGGTATTGTATACCTGAATTTTTCCTTAATACACACCACCAGTTCTAGTATCTTCATACCTGTACATTGATACCTGTCCCTACCTGTTCAATATTTACACATGTGATGCCTCTGCTTTTAGCTCTCTGCCAGCCGGCATTCATTTTAATAATAAAATTTATCAACAAAAAGGAAGAAAGGTCCAGCTCACCAACTGCCTTGCTGGTAAGATCCAAATCCTGCGCACGGAATGTGGCTAGGCAGCCGATCAATTGTAGAAAAATAGAAAATTTCCAGCGCCAGGAGTAGCAGGTTAAAAGTCCATTTTTATTAAATATAAGGTAAAAAAATAAAATCCAGCAGGTACAGCATATATGTCAGATGGCATGCAGAACAACGCGTTTCGACGCTCAGGTCTTAATCATGTTCTGACATTGAATGCGACCAGCTTCCTTTTCTCTCCACCATTAGTAATCTTAAACACATGTGTAAGTCGCACTGGGCAACTCCAATATGGTGGTTATAAGAGATCCGACAGAATGGAAGTACTTTGGCTTTTTGTCCTATGCTCCTAACTGAGGAATAATTTGCAAATAGTACTGGCAATCCTTATATTGCATACTATGTCGGAATCGGAAGTAATAGAGATTTTCCGGCTCACCTAATCTGGAAACAGCCCAGAAGCCATGGATGGTGCACGGAGAAGAAAGGAGTAGCCAGTCCTTGTAGCAATAGTAGAAAGAGAAATCACCAGCACTTGAATCCAGGCAAATTTACTTAAAATGAAAAAATTCTTTATTTTCTTGTCATTAAAAATCCATATAATGGTGGTTATGCCCTGTTTCAGAGAGGACGCGTTTCGAACGTCTAGTTCTTATTCAATCTCTACACCAACTAGTCAACGGATTGTTTAAAAAGGGGGCTAAACCCAGCCACATAATCAATGGTAACAAGGAGCATGGTGTCTGCAAAGAAATTAACTCTATAAGGTAAACTCGTTTACATTTCAATGTATGAATTTGAGAAATCTCCATATATATACATAACAAGTTTAATAGGCAAACATTATTTCATTCCTTTTGTTCAAACCCTGGGGAAATCTTGTACCCATTAAAAAAATCCATTTTATTTCCCTTTGAAAAAGTATATCCCTTAGATTTCCGCCTCTCTTGGGTAATTTAATTTTTTCAATGGCATTAACTTTCATGCCATTGAAATTGCCCGCATGTGCGTCCCGAAAATGTTGGGACGCACCTGACAATTTTCTGGTAGTGGCATTGTTCACATCGTAGATGTGCTCCGATATTCTTTTTTTAAGGGATCTACAAGTACTGCCTATATATTGTAGTTGGCAGATCGTACAAGATATCAGGTAAACTACATGATCTGAGCTGCAGTTTATTAGGGACATAATTTCATAGGTTTTTTTATCCGTATAGGAGGTGAAATTTTTTGTATTGGACATGTATCTACAAAGACCACAAGCTTTATGTCCACATTTATAAGAGCCTGTGGTAGACAACCAACTGCCAGTATTTTTTTCTTTTTCATTGGAAAAGCCGCATCTATTTACATTCGGGGAGTTGCCACCCTAAACATGTCATAAATAACATCCCTACTGGAGAATATATCCGTGCCAAGAGGTGTTGTACCACTGAAATTAGCTTTGAGTCGGAATGTAACATCATAGAAAAAAGATTTTTAGCTAGAGGGTATAGTTCTAAAAACCTTGAAAAAGCTAAATTCAAAGCTAATACCAAAAGTAGATCACAATATTTGGAAATGAACAAAACTAACCCCCAGAAGGAATCACAAGTGGTTTTTTCCACCATGTATAGCAAAAATTATCATGAAGTAATAAAAATTATCAAAAAATACTTACCGATTTTATCCACTGATGATATTCTTCATGATATCCTGAAGGAGGGGGTAAAATTTGTTTCAAAAAGAAATAGCACTTTAGGATCTATATTGTCACCTAGCGACCATACTAATAGATGCGGCTTTTCCAATGAAAAAGAAAAAAATACTGGCAGTTGGTTGTCTACCACAGGCTCTTATAAATGTGGACATAAAGCTTGTGGTCTTTGTAGATACATGTCCAATACAAAAAATTTCACCTCCTATACGGATAAAAAAACCTATGAAATTATGTCCCTAATAAACTGCAGCTCAGATCATGTAGTTTACCTGATATCTTGTACGATCTGCCAACTACAATATATAGGCAGTACTTGTAGATCCCTTAAAAAAAGAATATCGGAGCACATCTACGATGTGAACAATGCCACTACCAGAAAATTGTCAGGTGCGTCCCAACATTTTCGGGACGCACATGCGGGCAATTTCAATGGCATGAAAGTTAATGCCATTGAAAAAATTAAATTACCCAAGAGAGGCGGAAATCTAAGGGATATACTTTTTCAAAGGGAAATAAAATGGATTTTTTTAATGGGTACAAGATTTCCCCAGGGTTTGAACAAAAGGAATGAAATAATGTTTGCCTATTAAACTTGTTATGTATATATATGGAGATTTCTCAAATTCATACATTGAAATGTAAACGAGTTTACCTTATAGAGTTAACTTCTTTGCAGACACCATGCTCCTTGTTACCATTGATTATGTGGCTGGGTTTAGCCCCCTTTTTAAACAATCCGTTGACTAGTTGGTGTAGAGATTGAATAAGAACTAGACGTTCGAAACGCGTCCTCTCTGAAACAGGGCATAACCACCATTATATGGATTTTTAATGACAAGAAAATAAAGAATTTTTTCATTTTAAGTAAATTTGCCTGGATTCAAGTGCTGGTGATTTCTCTTTCTACTATGTCGGAATCGGGTATGGAATTCCCTATGGATAAAGATGAATACTCTAACAGACTTTCCAAAGTGGCATCTATATTTAACGCAACGGAGAATATCCCTACATCTGAACAGGATTCGTTTCAAGAATTTATGTTGGATCTTGAATGGAACATGGTTAAAGAACTCAAGATCTGGTGGGATTCTACCTCTCTAAAGAATTACATCGATAAAGGTATGATATCTAGAGGCTTACGTATAAAGAAATTTCCCACCAGTAAATATAATACAGAGTTCATCAATAGCTGGAACACTATATTAAGTGACTGTTCTATTGAATTAATGCAACTTATAGTGACACAGGAGGAATTGGAACTTGTGCAGATTAAATCTAACATCAGCAGCATTAAGGATTCTCTCAAAAAACTTAATACCATGGAAAATTATAAAATCTCCTATGACAAAATACAATTAAAATTGTCAAAACTGGAACATAACATTATGGAGATAAAAGAGAAAAAATTTATGAGAGACTTCAATGATTATGCTAAAAATGAAATCTACACTTGGAATTATAAGCAAAGATCCATTATTAGAAGGAGACGCTATTCTACTTTTAATAGAGTGAACTTTGATTACTCAGACTCTGCAGGTGATACGTCTCTACCCTCCACCTTAGGCTGGACTCACACGAGCGTATGGCATCCGATGCGAGAGCATCGGATGCGATATGCTAATGTCCCCCGGCTCAGGCTCTGCTGCGTGCGTGAGCCGAGTGTCATGCGACAGTAACCCGATCTTGCGATCGGGTCACAGCTGTGAAGCTGAGTGCGGGCGCAGCGGAGGAGAGGGAGGGGTTAATCCTCCCATCTCCTCCACTGTCAGCCTGTGCGTATATCGTACTGCACTGGGATAACATCCGAGTGCAGTCCGATGTATCTCTCGCATCCATTCACTTGAATGGGTGCGAGAGATACGGCTCTCGCAGACAATCGCAGCATGCTGCCACTTTTCTCGCATCCAGAATCTGGATGCGAGAAAAGCTGACCAACAGCTCAACCTCATTGCCTGACATTGGTCAGAGTGCAATGCGAGAATTTCACGCTCGTGTGAGCGCACCCTTAGATGGAGCATTGGATCTTTCCAATTCCTCGCTGGATTCAACAGGCATTATTACTCGTTCCAAACAACATAACACAAGGAATCGCACCATTGTTCCCAAAAAACAAGTCAAAAAACGCACAAGACGAGCGGGCAGGAAACATCAGAAACAACACATATCCTGCCCATCTCCAACATCAGAGACATTAACTATTCCTGTTTGGCATTTATCTAGTTACGTGCTGTCTGAGGAACAGATATCTCTGCTCAGCAGTGGACTTGGATTTGCCCCTAATACCAATTTTGACATCTTCCAGACAATATTGGACTTGAATAAATTTGCACGGAGCATTACGTTAAAATGTCATTTTTTTTATAACAAAGGGATTTCTCCACAGGATTCCAATGAAGTGTTTGATGCTACTAATATTAACATCCCTCTTTTTTCCTTCTGTGAACAAAAAGCTCTTATGAATTTGAGACTTCTTTCAGCTGAAATGGGGGTTTCTTTAGACAAACCTGTAATAAATATACAACCTCCACTTTCAAACCGAGAATCGGTTCAATCGAACTAAAACAATAGTCAGTAGAATAGACAGAGCAGATTTACTTCACAAAAATAAATCACAACATACAAAGAAGAAAATAATTAACAACAATATTTTCTTTTCTACTAGCTTTAGTAATCAATATAATTTGGTTGCTAATATTGTGAAAAAATACTTAACTATCTTAAATGAGGACCCAGTCTTGAAACAAGTGATAAAAAACAACGTAAAATGTGTTGCTAAACGAGCCCCGACTTTATGTACTATTCTCTCCCCAAGTCTCTTTTTGAGCGATAGCGGAAACAATAAAGGATCCTCTTGGATCACTTTGAAGGGCTTTCACAAATGTGGTGCAACTAGATGCAAAGCATGCAATTATGTCCAAAAGGGAAAAACCTTTTATTCCATCTCTAATCAAAAAACATTTCATATTAATTCCCTGATTAATTGCAATACGACTTATGTCGTATATTTAATAACTTGCAAAATATGCAATATTCAATATATAGGTTGCACAATGGGCCCATTAAAAGTTAGGAAACCAAAGAAAAAACTCAGAAAATCAATGCCAGATGGCATTCATCCACGAATATTGAGGGAATTGAGCTCCGTAATCGACAGACCGCTGTATCTCATCTTTTTAGACTCACTTGTAACAGGGTTGGTGCCTCAGGATTGGAGGATTGCTGATGTGGTACCGATATTTAAGAAAGGTAAGAGGGTAGATCCAGGCAACTACCGTCCAGTAAGCCTGACATCAGTAGTATGCAAAGTTTTTGAGGGCATTTTAAGGGATGACATGCAAAAATATATTGCAGAAAATAATATGATAACTGACAAACAGCATGGATTCATGAAAGATAAGTCGTGTCTAACCAACCTGTTGGGGTTCTATGAGGGGGTAAGTGCAAACCTGGATATTGGTAATGCAGCTGATGTGATTTATTTGGACTTTGCAAAGGCATTTGATACTGTACCACATAATAGCCTTATACTAAAGCTCCAGAAGCAAGGACTAGGGGACACAATATGCAACTGGGTAAGGAATTGGCTAAAAGATAGGAAACAAAGAGTAGTCATAAATGGTACATTCTCTAAATGGGCTATAGTCCGCAGTGGGGTGCCGCAGGGATCTGTGCTTGGACTGATTCTTTTTAATCTCTTTATTAATGACCTTGTGGATGGGATTGATAGTACAGTGTCAGTCTTTGCCGATGACACCAAACTATGTAGGATATTAAAAACTGACCTGGATAGTACAATATTACAAAAAGATCTGGATAAGATGTCAGAATGGGCAGATACTTGGCAAATGAGATTTAATGTTGATAAATGTAAAGTAATGCACCTAGGACGGAGTAATCCTATAGCTGCGTATACATTAAATGGAAGTAAACTTGGGACTACAGAACAGGAGAAGGACTTGGGTATTCTCATTACAAATAAGCTGAGCAGCAGCACTCAATGTCAAGCAGCAGCTGCTAAAGCAAACAAGATTTTAGGGTGTATAAAAAGAGAGATTAGATCCCGTGATCCCAACGTATTGTTACCCCTCTATAAATCACTTGTAAGGCCACATCTGGAATACGGGATCCAGTTTTGGGCTCCACATTTTAAAAAGGACATTCAGAAGTTAGAGGCAGTTCAAAGGCGGGCAACTAGACTATTACAAGGAATGGAAGGCCTCACATATGATGACAGGTTGAAAAAGTTAGATATGTTTAGCTTAGAAAAAAGACGTCTCAGAGGAGATCTCATTTATATGTATAAATACATGTGTGGTCAATATAAAGGACTGGCACATGACTTATTCCTTCCAAAGACAGTACTAAGGACCAGGGGGCACTCACTGCGAGTGGAAGAAAAGCGATTCCAACAGCTAAATAGGAAAGGGTTCTTTACAGTTAGAGCAGTTAGACTGTGGAATGCCCTACCACAAGAGGTAGTAATGGCAGATACTATAACAGCTTTTAAAAAAGGGCTGGATGATTTCCTCAGTACACAAAACATTGTTGGTTATAAATGACTTAGTGACTAAATGTAGAACTGGTGGAGGAAGGTTGAACTAGATGGATCTAGGTCTTTTTTCAACCTAAGTAACTATGTAACTATGTAAATATTTATTCATATACAATATTAAAAATACTTTTTATCCTAAAAGCATGATAACTTTTAAATAGCTAGAATGTAGACTGGTCGCGTGAGGTGAGTGTAAAGAAATGGTAGAGCCGACTAGTGAAAAGGAGTGCTGATTGTCTCTACACTCTGGGTAAAACAACTTTAGTCGTTGTAATTTTTTACCAGGTAGTTGCCCTATAGTTATGGGGAATATAGGGAAAGGATATTCTGTCTCTCCCTTTCACCTACCTACCAACGGAGATGCACCGTAAGTTATTAGGTACCCCCGCTCCACGTCGGCTCTCCCTATTCTATCCCTGCGACCCGTAAGTCGCAAGGAATGCACCCACCACCAAGAAATAGGTTAGTGCAAGTAGTCAAAGGTCATTACCAAGATCTGGCTGCCATAAAAAATGGCACCCAAAATATAACCGTACATTTATATATTTATCTGCACAGTCATACAAAAAATGATGCTTATTAATATAGTCACATTAGATCTGGAAATAAATGGATAGTAGATCTTTACTAGAGTCTGGTTGTCATAAATGTGACAGCCATGATGAAACTGTACATACTGTATGTATATTCCTGCACAGTCATACACAAGATGATATTAATTAGTATAATAGCATGGAATCTAACATAGGTAATAGTAGAGAATCCCAGCAGGGATGACTTATCTGCTAGGATCAACCAGTAGCAAATCCCGACGCGTTTCCCCCCTATATTTATCTTAGGGGTTCATCAGGGGAAGAACTAAAGATTTCATGTCCGATCCTTTCAGATTTCTTTCTTAGTTAATTTAGCAGTCCTAGTAACATCAGGACGACATCAGTGACCTTTATTAGAGGGCAAGTCATCTGGCATGTGATGACCGCTGGTGCTACAGGCACAGTGACCCCAAAGCGCCAACTACAGAGCGGTACCCATTAAAAGTTAGGATCAGAAGACACCTTTCAGATGTCTTTAAACAGAACGCATTTGCGATTTCCGCAGTATCTAAACATTTTGCCTCTGTTAATAAGGGAGATGTCAGCGGCTTCCAGTTCATGGGTATTGAACAGGTAAACAGACCGATCAGGGGTGGAGATCACAGAAGGAAACTCCTAAACAGAGAATCCTTCTGGATCTTCACCCTTAATACTAGAAACCCAAATGGTCTGAATAGCCGCCAGGATTTAATACTACATTATTAAATTAAAATATATCAAATTAAATCAATCCTGTTTTTTATTATTTTTTCCTTCCCTTTGTTCTACGCTCTTCTGAAACTTATATTAACTATTATGTAAGGGGAAAATTTGGTTATTATAAAAGTATGAACGGAAGTCCTTGATTCATTATCAATATATATATTTAAATAATAATATAGGTAACTTCAAAGAGCTTTAAATATATCAAACAAATACTCCTTATAACCTAGTTTACACTGTGCGTTTTATATACTCTTTATGTGTATTTGCAGATCGATCAATTTACTTATCAAATCTCCCTAGGGATTAATTATCATTATCTGAGTTTGATATAGATCGATCATTGCAATAACATATATATATATCTCCTTTTTGCCACTTTGTTCATTGGATACAGTCAATATATAGTTTGTCCTGAATTTTTTCGGCAATTTATTCAACTTTAAATATATCATTATATGTACGAATTATATATATAGGACTGTATGTACCTAAATCATAGGGAATATTCATATTTTTAAATATATATGAGTGTGTTGTTTATGCTAAAATAATTTTTATTTATATACACATATTATTGTTACTTCCATTCTGTCGGATCTCTTATAACCACCATATTGGGAGTTGCCCAGTGCAACTTACACATGTGTTTAAGATTACTAATGGTGGAGAGATCCGACAAAAGGAAGCTGGTCACATTCAATCTCAGAACATGATTAAGACCTGAGCGTCGAAACGCGTTGTTCTGCAAGCCATCCGACATAATATGCTGTACCTGCTGGATTTTTACCTTATATTTAATAAAATGGACTTTTAACCTGCTACTCCTGGCGCTGGAAATTTTCTATTTTTCTACAATAATAAAATTTGTTATACCTTTTTGACTAAATCGGTTCTCCTTAGAATTTTTTATTCTATATCTCGGTGCCTATTTCTTATAACACACTGAACCTATTCTCAGCTACTATATGAAATTATATAGTTAACCCCTTCTTTTGATACATTTTTCAGGGCTAGATCTTTCTTTTTGAACGGCCTCTATCGAAGTCAATCTTCTTCACCTTAAATAACTCACACATGAAGATTTTTTGCAAATATTTTATTTTTAACCATGTACTTTTGAAAAAAATATTTTAGTCAAACACTATTATGGCTCTGTGGTCATGCACACTCTCCCTAAGGTCCCATATACACACCAACACCAGTTTGTATCCTATTAAATCCACTCTCGGATTCTACTTTTAATATAAAGTTTTCTACCCACATACTCTGAGTTCGCATCCTGCTATATCTTTATTTTGATACAGTCCTTTTTATTTTTTTGTTTGTTTTTTTAGAGAATATTTTAACTTGATATGCATAAACTTTTATTTGATTATTTGTCATAAGATTTTTATACAGTGTGTTCACCCATATCCTGTCCTCCGCCATTAACTTGAGAACGGTGGCAGCTATAGGCATAAAAGTGTTAAGGATAGGACCTAAATGATCCCTTTGGATCTGACCGCTGTTTCAAATCATAATGTCATGAGTGCACGCGAGAATGAACGATAACAGACACTATATAGGTTATGGACCTTCTCCATGACAGACCCGGAAGTAACTGGTCTTTATTGTTTAAAACTTTTCAAAGCTCTTCAGAAGTGAAGGGTGGGGACAAAATACAGTCCAATCAAGTATCGTAGGTCGGGGCTTCAAGACATATGTAGAAATTAGCATATCCTCTCTGGAATGGTCAGTTCAGACTCCAGGAATTTCTTCTTTGTTCATCATCCCGGGTGCAAACATGATATGGCAGCCATCTTGAGAATTACATGTGCTAGTATATACTGTGTTTAAGGAAAATCACAAAATATGCAATATACATACATATACACGTGTTAGTAAAAAACAAAAGCATTCATAAGTATTTTTGGATACTCAATTCTCATCCTCAACAGTCCCCCCTAAAGACTTATTTCTGTCATTTCTGTATTCCAAGGGTACTGTGTTCCCTTAGGAAGAGAGGTAGAAAGACCTATCGGAAAACCTGCCTAACTGAACGTTGAGGCATGGGCGGAAATGGGAAAGGGGTTTTCTTCACCGGTTTGAGACCAAGGACTCCTAGGCGAGTCCTCATCCTTTGTAGTTGGACTTTCCCATGTCTCAAGATTCTCTAAGTCCTCTCTTCTAACTATTCTGGCAATAATGGTCTGAGACTGTACAGGTTTTTTGAAAAGGATAAGTATGAGCAGAACGCTCAGTGCAGCTCTGGTTGGTCGGCCCTTTTGCAATGCGAGGTGTGGATCCATAGATTTTTCTGCGGTTGGATCGACTCATCTAGTGTTGACTCATGGTTCTTTTTTGTCCTTTAGAATCAATCAGTCTCCAGACTAAAAACCATATGCTACTAGCTCTGATTTAAGATCTGGAATTGGAAAATACACCTAATTATCACACTATTTAGTCAATCATATAAAAATATACGTGCCTGTGCTAAACCAAAAAACATCTTACATAAAAACCTGTTAATTATGAAAAGAAAACAAAACATACATTTTGTGCACGGTTTGCCAGGTTCCACTCTTCTATAAAATATACACCTTTTGTAAACTTATTTTTTTTTTTTCTACGTACCTCCATCAAGTGCTTCTCAGCAATAACGTCGTTTTCTGCACTGGAATGCCTCTGACCAAACCTGGAGAGAAATCTACAATGTGCTCATGATATACATCTATAATCAGTCTGCATTCTCTAAAAATGGGTAGAGTAGGTACAGGGTATTTCTACGGATTCTTTACAGTTTTTTTCTCACTTCGTTTTAGGCACATGTCTTACAAGACTGGGTGAGTTTGCCTACCTGGGTACTGAACCCTGACGTCACCAAAGCACACACTGACAATTGTCTTACACAGATTTTAGTCCATATGTTACCTGGGCCATCATTAAGAAGAGCTCTCATGGCAGAGAAAGCTTACCACCCTTTATCCACAGATCTTCCTCAATCAGTTGGCTCCCTGCATGTCATACTCCATTCCTTGTTGTTTTTCTTGTTCCTGTAGGGATTTAAGAACACAAGGAGTGACAAAAGTCACTGATGTGACAAGTTCCACCGAGGTATGGTACTGGTCTTGGTGAAAGACTCTCAACTCTAGGCCCGTTCACTGCTTCTTAGTCAGCTGCACCTGTGTGGGGATCTACATCTGATTCCATCAGCTCAGATCTAGACTTTCTCTTCAGCATACCTAGCTCATTTGACAACAGGAAAAAATCTACAACCTACAAACACCTCTAAAGACTCTTACCCACTCCTGTTCTACCCATCTAGAGAGGCATTTATGCATCACTTTCACCTGTACCAATAGTAAGGGAAGAAGTGGTTCGAATTTAGACTACCTCATGTTGTGCAAACCACAGCATATCCAGTGTAGAATCGACCAACATCTTGTTCCATCTATGAAAAAAAAAAACTAAAAAATATACATTAGATCATTCTTATAACTTTAACTCTGACCATAATACAGTTAGTGGTCATCTATACTTCACATGACTGAGAATACTAAATAAATAAACAAATAAACATATAAGACAAGACTTTCCTATTTCAGTTATGCCTCATAATAATAAAACCAATTTCAAAACCAAATCTAATAAGCCTGCTGCTCCCTCTACTGTTGGAGAGTATAATTAATACCTTCCCCCCTTGGTTAATTGTTTATTTACCAATGTAACAAAATTCAGAGTTTTTATGCTGGTATTCCCTAAAAGAAAAAATAAGACAGCAGGTAATAAATTAGCTACATACTAGAAACTAAAATTGGACAAACACTGAAAATAACGTATATCTTACAACAATATACATTGCTGGGGAATTTTAAAACCTTACGATAAACAACACTGTATCCATATATACTGTATCCACAAGGAAAGAAAACCTTTGGTAGGAAAAATAACTGAGACATAATTAGGTGACAACCATAACTGGGTGGCTAACCTGCAAAAAATATAAATTTGTTTAGGAAAAAATCGTACAAACAGAAAAGGGGGTAGGGTCACAAAAATAAAAATATATTGTTCGAATAAATCGCCACTAAAAAAGAAAACAGCACAGAAATTAATTCGCATATCTCATGAAATCCAATTTTCCTTACAAAATTAATTGAATCATTAAGGAAACTAAAAATGTGAAATCCTAAACTCTAAGGGGTTAACCAGAACTTACGTCACTATTGGAGAAAGACACATTCCATCCTTATCTCTTAAAAGCGAGAGAGGAAAAAAAAGGAAAAAAAACTCATCTTATGCTTTAAACTCTGGACAAACTTTTCGCTCCGCTCCTCAGACACACCGCTCAGTACTCTTACAAATGGATTTTTTTGAAAAAGGTGGGGGCGTGGCCTGCACGCTGATGGCGATGGCTGCTTGAAGGAGAGCTCTGTGCTGACAGCAGGATAAACCGGCTCTTATCAGCTCACAGATAACAGGATTACCAGCTACAGGAGGTGTGAGTAACCCCAGCCCCCAGCTATGCCTAAGGGGAGACCTAAAAAGACTGGCACTCCAGCCAAACTGACAGACTTCTACCCCCTGGATAGGGATCTCTCCTCACCAAGCAAGATGGCTTCACACTCAGCTTCTTCCCACTCCTCACAAGGAGAAACAGGCTGTTTAAGAGGCTGCACAGCCATTCCTCTGACAGAGGAAACAATGCAAGCTCTGCTGAAAACGCTGAGGGCTTCCTTGCAGGCTGATCTCAGAGAAATAGTAAGAGAGTTGAAGGAAGAGATCAGGTCTCTAGGGGTTCGCACAGAGCATGTAGAAACTAAGATGGCTGAATTTGCAACATCACATAACAATCTGATAGATGCTAACACAGCTTTGGAAAAGGAGGTGGAGGCACTAAAACTTAAAATCAGTGATATAGAGGACAGATCCCGAAGAAATAACCTAAAAATCAGAGGGATTCCCTCATCAGTAGCAGATAAAGACCTCCAGGAATACTTCCACAAGTTTCTGCAGCTTATACTCCCTGGATGGGACACCAGAGACCTGATAGTGGACAGGATTCATAGAGTCCCTAAAGCCAAAGGCATAGATCCAGCTCTGCCTAAAGATGTCCTGGCTAGACTTCATTTCTATAAAACAAAAGAAGCTGTGCTGCACACACTGAGGGGAAATCCAGCCCTGCCAGACACTTTCATGGGACTAAAAATCTTCCCAGATCTTTCTGCTGCAACTCTTAATAAAAGAAGAGAATTTGCCCACCTTTCTAAACTCCTTAGAGATCAAGACATCAAGTACAAGTGGGGTTTTCCGGTGAAGATGATAATTTTCAAAGATGGAGGCACTCACATATGTCATACTCCTTCTCAGCTGGGCAAATTGCTGGATGACTGGGGAATAGCACACCCACCAAACCCTGGTGGGCAGGAGAATCATAGAGGCCCTCCAGACAGGATTAACCCTGAATGGTCAGTAGCTTAGCTGGGACTCCTTCCTGCTTATGGCACCTGCTGTCCCTGCTCCTGTGACACGGGATGTCACGTAGCCCCCCTGATGTTCTCGCCTATGGCGAGCGGTTATACACCGGGCACCCTACTCGGGGCAAACCGGTGTTGTTGGAATTTTTTTGTTTTTGTTCCTCTTCTCACAAATGTTCCTTAATTTTTTCTGGAAATTTCTCTCAATTCCTTGCTGGTCTAGCCCCTCTCATCCCTGATGGCGTTCCTAGGAATTCAACCCCCCCTGCGGCTCCAATATGAGAATTAAGATATTGTCTATTAATGTGAACGGACTCAACTCCCCAGCAAAAAGGTCAATGATGTGGAGAGAGGTGAAGGCATCTAACTGTGATATAGCGTGCATTCAGGAGACCCACCTTCTTTCCACAGATAATAAACGGCTACTTCATCCAAGCTTCCAACACACCTTTTTTGCTAATGACTCAAAAAAAAGAGGAGGAGTGGCCATTTTAATAAAGAACTCAGTGGCCTTTAAATTGATAAATGTCAGTTATGGAGCGGATGGAAGATATATTATTTTGTCTTGTTATATCAACAGCGTCCCTTATACCTTGGCAACGGTCTACTCCCCAAATTCATCACAATTGACCTTTGCTAGGAAATTTTTCCAAGCATTCAAAGATACTGCCACAGGGGCGGAAATCATCTGTGGAGACTTTAATATACCTGTAATACGCTCCATGGATTGCTCCAACACCAGCATCCCACATGCTAAGGAACTTAAGCATCTCATCAATGAATTCCATTTTCATGACATCTAGAGATATTTGCACGCATCAGAAAGAGACTATACGTTCTTCTCTTCCAGGCATCGCTCATACAGTAGAATTGATTTTTTTTTGGTCGACAGCAAATCTATAAGTAATTGTGTGGCAGCTGATATTGGTTTAATTACTTGGACAGATCATGCGCCGATCTCTTTGTCTGTTCAGGGTAGCTTTAATGTTCAAAATTCCCCTAGGTGGAGACTGAATACCAGCTTGCTTGGTAGGCAGAAGGTACATGATGAAGTAGAGTCAGTGTTAACAGAATATTTTAAACTTAATAATAATGGGGAAATTTCTGACGAGACCCTGTGGGCTGCTCATAAAGCCGTAGTCAGAGGGCAGCTCATAAAAATAGCCTCCATCCAAAAACGGAAAAAAGACGCAGATATTAAATATATATTAACCCGTATTCATCACCTTGAATCCCTGAATAAAGCCAAAGCATCCCCTAACTTGACTAAAGAAATTGTAACCCATAGATTCCAACTAAGATCCCTACTCCTGCAAAAATACGAACATAATCTTAAAAAAAATAGATCGACATTTTATGCTATGGGGGATAGAGCGGGGTCCTTATTGGCAAGAAGGACGAAAAAACGTGAGATCCAATCTAAAATAGAATTCCTGAGGGACCCGAACGGAACAATCACTAGACATCCCATTGAAATAGCAGAAGCATTTGCGAAATACTATGAGGCCCTGTATAATCTAAAATATGATTCCAATACGTCACAGCCGACTCAAGTGGATATACAGGGTTTCCTAGACACCCTGGATCTTCCCCGGGTCTCAGATGAGCAATTAGAGGAACTTAATCTTCCCTTTACTACACATGAAATCCTAGGTGCCATTAAAATGACTAAGTCTAACTCTGCCCCGGGCCCCGATGGGCTGCCATACGAATATTACAAACAATTTACATCCACTCTGTCCCCCTTTATGTCAAAAACCTTCAATTTTTGGCAAAATAAAGGGTCAATTTCCCCAGACAACTTAGAAGCGATAATTATCACGCTACCAAAGCCAGGGAAACCTGCAGACACCCCGGGTAATTTTAGGCCCATTTCACTCCTAAATTGTGATGTTAAAATTTATGCCAAACTAGTGGCAGATAGACTTCATAAAGTGATCCCGACCTTAGTGGCTCCAGACCAAGTTGGGTTTGTGACAGGCAGGCAATCTAAGGATGGCACCAGACGGATGCTTGACTTGATTGGACTGGTGGAGATATCGGGTGAACCCAGTGCATTCCTGTCTCTTGATACTGAAAAAGCCTTTGACAGGGTGCACTGGGGATACCTGGAGAGAGTTCTAACAAAATTCGGGTTCTTGGGGAACATCAAGTCATCCATTCTAGCCCTCTACTCTTACCCAAATGCGTCAGTGTTGGCATCGGGGTTTCTGTCATCTAAATTTCAAATAAGTAATGGCACCCGCCAGGGGTGTCCATTGTCTCCCGCTATTTTTGCTTTAGTGGTAGAACCTCTGGCGGAAGCTATACGAAAAAACATAGCCATTTCTGGTATAAGAGTTGGGGAATTTGAACACAAACTTGGTTTATACGCAGACGATGTGATAATTTCCTGTTCTAACCTTGCAGTGTCAATTCCAGCAGTGGTGAACACATTATCAAACTTTTCTAAAGTGTCGTATTATAAGCTTAATGCGGCAAAGTCTTTGATACTGCCGTTTAATGTACCGGCGGAGGCCAGGAGTGCGCTGGAGGGGGCCTTTCAATTCAAATGGTGCGACAGGGGGATACCTTATTTGGGTATTAAGCTGACACCATCGCAGATGTTAATTAAAGAAAATTTGGAACCTCTGATCCAAAATTTAGAAAAGGAATTGGGAAGATATGAAAAAATATCATTGTCCTGGATGGCCAGGATACAGTCCTTTAAAATGGTTTTCTTACCCAAAATATTGTATGTGCTCAGATGCCTTCCCATCAAAATTTCTCACAAAACCCTGATGAAACTTCAATCGTTGACTAACAAATTTGTCTGGGGTAATAAAAGGGCTAGGGTCGCAGGTAAAGTGTTATACCCCCCATATGACTTAGGGGGATTGGGCACCCCAAACATAAAGGCATATTATAAAGCCTTACTAATTGAATCACTAAAGGAATGGTGGCGTCCAGGTAATTCACATAGATGGGCTCAGATTGAAAATTTCCTGTCCCGCCAGGGCTCGGTCAGAAGAATGATGGAAGCAGAATATTTGAGCCGTTCACGGTTCTCCCCGTGTGTTCCCACCATGTCAGCCTCCCTGGAGGTCTGGCGAAATGACTTGATTCATAAGATTCAGATTCCTCTTTCAGAGATTTCCCTCAAGTCGTTGGAATCTCAAATCCCCTTTTTGAATCTGGCCAGGTGGGAGGGATCGGGCATTACAGTGCTGGCGGATCTATACTCTGATTTGGGTGTTAACCCCTTTAATGAAATAGTACGGGAACACCCCTCTTTAAAGGGCTGTTTCTATCAACACATCCAAATTAGTCATTTTCTGGCCTCTAAATTTCCTCCAAAGTCAAAGCCTCTGTTACCTACAACAAAAGCTTTGGTATTTAAAAAGATAATTAAATCCAAAGGTATCTCCTCGACATACAAATGGCTCAATAACCCCCCCGAAGAGAAAAAATCTCCTTATATGAATAAATGGGACGTGGAGTTGAGTGTCTCTACCTCACCTTCAAACTGGCACTCGGCATCAGCAAATATCCAAAAATATTCCAAGTGTATAAATCATCTGGAGCAACTGAAAAAAGTACACCTGCGATGGTATCGGTCCCCAGACAACTTAGCACAGTTCCTCCCAAATTATTCGCCACATTGTTGGAAGGGCTGCCTCCAAAGGGGTACTCTTGGTCACTGCTGGTGGGCTTGTCCCAAGGTTTTCTCGTTCTGGTTGGAGGTGTTTGGCCTGATGGGTGAGCTGACAGGCAATCGTATTAATCCGAATCCGGCTCTGGCAGTGCTAAACGTGGGTATAGAGGAGTTCTCTTGGGAATCCAGGGGTTTATTAGTTCACATTCTAGTAGCTGCCAGATATTGCATAAGTTTGCACTGGAAATCCCCAAAGACGCCTACATTAGTTGAACTATATAACCGAATTAATCTCCAATGCCAATACGAGTTCTGTCTGGCTCACTCCATCCGCGCCAAAAACAAAATACTTCAGATTTGGGACACGTGGTTAAACTCTGTATATGCATCCCCTGTCAGGCATCTGTTTCCAGGGCAAACTGTTGATAATTAAAAACGGGTCAAATAGGCTCAAAGTGTGTGTTACGCAGGGAGTTCACCCATACCACATGTCAATAGTCAAGGTGTTTAAATCTCTGTTGTTGTTACTGCTCGGGCTACCCCAAAACGCCATCCAATTCCCTCCCTCCCCCCTCCCCCTCCCTGGTTGCTTCCTTGCAACCATCCATGGTTCTCCCCCTCTCCCCCACCTCTCTCTCCCCTCCCTTTCTTATCTTCCTTTCTTACTCTCTGGTTCTGGTTGTTTGGATCCCTCATTTTGAGGATTAAAGAGTAAATTGGTAGGTTGACTCTATACGTATTGGGTATTGATTAACCTAAAAAGTTGCAACTTGCATCAGACATGATTGGTGGTGGTGTGACAGGAAATGTGAATCATAATCAAAGGTGATACTACCACATGTTACAGCGTTGTTTTCTTTGTGTATTATTGCCAATGATACCTGAATTTCTCCTTTTTTTGTAATGTAACTTCCTACAATAAAAATTGATTGGATTAAAAAAAAAAAACAAAACAAATGGATTTAATACCTTCTGAGGGTAAGTCTCCCAAGATTTTTTAGATTAGCTAACACAATACAAAGATACGTATTTACCTACCTCTATTCTATTTTATGTTATATTACTGGACTTTTAGAATACCAATTATTGTATGTGGACAAATACCTCCTTCTACTTATCAATTCTGTAAAAGTTTCACTTATTTATCTTAGACTTGCATGTATTGGATAGCTGAGTAAGCAAATATACTATTTAAATGTTTTACGTATATACCAGGCAACACCTCCCACCGGGGATGGGTGGAGAGCTTTGGATAAAAAGAGCCATTGTGAGGGGCGTGGCTTATGAGGTGTACTGCCATCAGTGGGTGCAGCAAGATGGCGCCACAGGAAGTTCCAGGCACCTGACTTCCTGGTGTAGCATCCATGTTGTGACTCCCTGGGTGTACTGGGAGTGGCTGGAACTATGTAGTGAACCAGGGGTGTTACTTTTAGTGCCTGTAAACCAATTTGCATTCCAGCATACAAAGGAGAGATTTGATTAGTTCCAGATATGATGACTTCTAAAGGAGAACAATGAGACACAGCTAGAGAAAGACATTTTGTGATTCTAGAAACAGCAACAGACAGTGAATGGGGTCTTTGTTCTTCATTATACCCTCACCGGAGATTAATATGGACTTCCGCACATTGGGCTGCAACCTGCCACCTGGTGGTAATCCAACTACTTTACACAATTTCTTACAATCTTTTGTATACATTTTCACTCTTCTTTTTTCTTTTATTTTCCTAACTAGGGCAACAGCGTTCTCAGCTCCTACTAAAAAAACATATTTCTTTTTGAACAGAGAGTGTATATAGGGCTTTAATTGGACCGACTGGTTCCAACGGAATCCTTCCCGTGTCGTTATGAAGACCTACCCCCTCATAACAGTGGCTCAAGTTTATTACTAAAATGCAGGCTATACGCTAATTCCAACACTTTTACCTTACCCAAACTGGAATCTTTTCCCGTCTCGTCTGCGTATTTAATATGCAGACAGTGACTCACATCTAAAACGCAGGGGAATCCGCTAATTCCACTTTAAGTTACCTGAATCCTTCCCCACCTCGCCTGTGTATGAACCTACACACAGGCAGTGGCACGCATTTAGTAAAACGCAGGGGGATACGTTGATTCAGAACTTTAAATTACCTGAACCCTTCCCCCACCTCGCTTGCGTATAACTTTTCACGCAAGCAGTGGCATGTGCTTATTAGTAAACAAACACAGGGGGGATACGCTGGTTCAAACACGTCTGTTCAAAAACAAACAATTGCAAATACTGAGCACGCATAAACCAGTTAGTTTCTGTTCTAATCCAAACAAAATAGCACTTGTCTTTCTTACAGATCACTACAGCTCCATCATTTGCTTTTGCTACACAAAGCTGCAGCTACGTAGGTAATTACTAGGCCACTGACCCCCCTCTTCTTCTTCACAGAACAAAGATAGCAGCTGCGTGGGTGAATGGCCCCCCTAACTCTTCCTTCAATGTAAAGACTAGGCAGTGGGGGATTGCTAGCCCTCCTTCCTCCTCACTCTCAGTTAAAGAATGCAGGGACATAGCTGCGCAGTTTCCAGACCCCCAGTCTGTCCCTGTTCAAGCAGTCAGTGGGGGACTGACCCCCTCTCTTCCTCTCAGCTAGTCCTTTGTGTACAGCAGCAAACAATAAACTCTTCAAGAACTAAGTCAAAGCTAAAACGGAGAAATTACAAGCCAAATTAATCACATACACTACATACAAATCCGCGGGCAGCAGCTACTCAAAGCCCTCCTGATTTCTACCTCACTTACAACAACTTAATAATACAGACAGCCAGTCAGATCAGTTAACCCTACAGAACCAGAACCTATGGGCCTAGGTTATTTTCTTTGTTATAGACTACAGGCAAAAGATAGGCCTGCTAAGGGTCAATAGCATCAATACCCCTCTCAGTTCAGAGGTCAAACCTGTCGCCAAAGGCCACCGAGCCACAGGTAAATCGTCATATACAGTGTGCATGAAACATACCTGTGATTGAGAGTGATCAATTCCCATTGTCGGGGGCCTCCGGCTACTGGGAAATGGCCTCCTAGATCTGAGAGAGAAGTTTGGCCAATCTTTCTCACGGCAATCTCAGCAGTGCCTCCAACTGTTAAGGATAGGACCTAAATGATCACTTTGGATCTGACCGCTGTTTCAAATCATAATGTCATGAGTGCACGCGAGAATGAACGATAACAGACACTATATCGGTTATGGACCTTCTCCATGACAGACCCTGAAGCAAGTGGTCTTTATTGTTTAAAACTTTTCACAGCTCTTCAGAAGTGAAGGGTGTGGACAAAATACAGTCCAATCAAGTATCGTAGGTCGGGGCTTCAAAACATATGTAGAAATTAGCATATCCTCTCTGGATTGGTCAGTTGAGACTCCAGGAATTTCTTCTTTGTTCATCATCCCAGGTGCAAACAGGATATGGCAGCCATCTTGAGAATTACATGAGCTAGTATATACTGTGTTAAAAGAAAATCACTAAATATGCAATATATATACATATACACGTGTTAGTAAAAAACAAAAGCATTCATAAATATGTGCGATAGTTTACATCTACTAAACTATATACCTGAGTCTATGAAATGGCTGAATTAAGTATTTTTGGATACTCAATTCTCATCCTCAACAGAAGTGGTGTCTAGGTATAGTAAAGTAGCCATGCGCTACGCAATGAAAACACCTATAGCACCACCTGATGGAAAACAACGGCGTTAGCATTTTTATCTCTAAAATGGAACGAGATAGAGAAAAAAAGTGAATTACAAAGTTGTAGGGCATCATTAATTCAATACGAATCGACACCTTGCATACAGAAATGCTATGATGTGAAACCCATGACTCCCCCAAAACATTGAATGCTGGTCACGCATATGGCGCTCATTTAACTTTGATGCTCAAAGTGGCCACCGTTAACTGCAATGCACATCTGGACTCTGGACAGCATACTGTATCTTGCTGCACGTTGTGCAATATGGTAGGTGACACGTTTGCACAAGCATCTGTGATACGTTGTCATAGAAGTCCAATGTTGTCATGTCAGGTGAGCGTGGAGGCCCCTCCACGCAGCCACCATACTCAATGACTTGTAGGAAGGTCTCCATGAGGTATCGCGTCACGTCTGCAGCCATGTGCGTTTTACACGTTCTAATCATAGCATTTCTGTATGCAAGGTCTTGATTCGTATTGAATTGATGATGCCCTACAACTTTGTAATTTACGTTTTTTTCTCTATCTCTTTCCGTTTTTGAGATAAAAATACTAACTCCGTTGTTTTCCACCAGGTGGCGCTATAGGTGGTTTCATTCCGTAGCGCATGGCTACTTTACTATACCTAGACACCACTTCTATGCCTATAGCTGCCGCCGTTCTCAAGTTAATTGCGGTGGACTGGATATGGGTGGACACACTGTATAGTGTATATCTTTTGAACTGTAGAATTTACATGTCATAGGCTTTTTCTGTTATCTTGTGCGCCTTTTTTTGATTTTCACAAGGCAATATATAGCCTCCATTTTATAGTCAAATGTAAGAGGAAAGAATTGCTGTATAATAGGGATCAACCATGCAACTCCGTGTATATAGACAAAAAATATATATATTATTGGTTCAAAAACAAACATACATAAATAGATGTCACATGAAGAGAAAAAAGTACAATATTAAAAACATTTAAAAAACGTCACAGATTGACCGTTAACAAACACCCCAGATCTAGTACTATAATAAAATACTAGTGTGCTGATGTGCTGATAATAAATGGCAAATTTGATACAAAAGGCAAACATGCAAGCACGTGCACAATTAAACCTGCATGAATATAACCCATGCCATATTAATAGACCACTTTATGTGACACTACTAACCCTGTCTCAGTGTAGGATAAGTAGTGAGCCTGGGTGGAGTACACTAAAGGCCGCTTTACACGCAGCGACATTGCTAAAGCGATGTCGTTGGGGTCACGGAATTCGTGACGCACATCCAGCCGCGTTAGCAATGTCGTTGCGTGTGACACCTACGTGCGATCAGAAAAGGTCGCAAAATCGTTTAAAATCGTTAATTGTTGACATGCTTTCCTATTCCCAAATATCGTTGCAGCAGCAGGTACAATGTTGTTCATCGTTCCTGCGGCAGCACACATCGCTACCTCCGTCCGCCGGCAATGAGAAAAGAAGGAGGTGGGCATGATGTTCGTCCCGCTCATCTCCGCCCCTCCGCTTTGATTGGGTGGCCGCTTAGTGACGTCACTGTGACGCCAAACTAACCGCACCCTTAGAAAGCAGGCGGTTCACCGGTCACAGCAACGTCGCTAGGCAGGTAAGTAGTGTGACGGGTCCGAGCGATTTTGTGTGCCACGGGCAGCGATGACGCTCAAACGATGGGGGCGGGTATGCACACTAGCGATCTTGCTAGCGAGATCGCAGCGTGTAAAGCGGCCTTTAGAGTTAAGAACTATGGTGAAAACACCATCGGTATAAATCAGTAAGTCAGACCACATAATCCTTTTCCACACATTCCTTTTGGCTCTTGAAGAAGTCACATCTCTGGTGACGGAACGCGTGGGGAAACACCCCGTATGTAAGCTGATCTGTGGAACACGCACCTCTCCCTGCATGGCAGTGGGTAGTTAGATTGTCATTTTTTTTTATTTTTTTTTTTGGTCTGGACCTAGGGTGGAATTATTTGGTCTGACTTACTGATTTATACCGATGGTGTTTGCACCATAGTTCTTTACTCTAAAGGCTGCTTTACACGCAGCGACATCGCTAGCGATGTCGCTGGTGAAAGCACCCGCCCCCGTCGTTTGTTGCTCATGGGCCCGTGGTGCACAATATCGCTAGTACCCATTACACATACTTACCTGCCTAACGATGTCGCTGTGGCCGGCGAACTGCCTCTTTTCTAAGGGGGCGGTTCGTGCGACATCACAGCGACGTCACACGGCAGGTGTCCAATTGAAGCAGAGGGGCAGAGAGCAGCCGCAGGAAAGTCACGCCCACCTCGTTGCCGGAGGACGCAGGTACGGTGTTCGTCGTTTTTGGGGTGTCACACGTAGCGATGTGTGCTGCCTCAGGAACGACTAACAACCTGCGTCCAGCATCATCAACGATATTTGGGATTTGAACGACGTGACAACGATCAACGATTAGGTATTTTTGATCGTTAGCGGTTGCTCATACGTGTCACACGCAACGACGTCGCTAACGAGGCCGGATGTGCGTCACAAATTCCGTGACCCCAACGACCTCTCGTTAGCGATGTTGTTGCGTGTAAAGCCCCGTTTAGTGTACTCCACCCAGACTCACTACTTATCCTACACTGAGACAGGGTTGGTGGTGTCAATTAAAGTGGTCTATTAATATGGCATGGGTTATATTCATGTTAACGGTCAATCTGTGACGTTTTTTAAATGTTTTTAATATTGCACTTTTTTCTCTTCATATGACATCTATTTATGTATGTTTATTTTTTAACCAATTAAATATATATTTTTTGTCTATATATACGGAGTTGCATGGTTGATCCCTATTATACAGCAATTCTTTCCTCTTACATTTGTCTTTTGTTCCTTGTTGCTGTTGGAGATCCCAAGAGGGAAAAGGTGCCCCCTGTCTTTTTATTATTCAGACTCCATTGTATAGTGCAACCATGTACATGTGTGATTTATCTGAGGAAGGAGATGTGATCTCCGAAATGCATAATAAAATCACAATTTAACAATTACTGCTTACCATCTTTCTACGACAGCGCGGGAGTCCACTTCTGTCAGTAGATGGGAGAATCAATGTCATTAAAATGATAGTCCTCCCTAAATTCTTATATCTTCTGGAACATTCAGCCTCCTTTGTAGCAAGAATCAAGTATCCAGCATCATGGAGAGTTGAAAAAATAAAACTGACATTTATTTGTATAAATATAAAAACATACAGACTGTGCAGTGGGCATAGAGGCACAAGTGCAAAAGGGTGAATATATCACTGGGAGAAAAATTGGGGTCCTGGGTCGAGCACTTTCTACAGCCTTTGGTTAAAGAACTCCCTGGATTCCTCAGAGATACCAAAGCTCTTTTGTCTAATCTTGATTCTTTTGCTTGGCAATCTGAGTATGTTTGGATCACTTGTGATATTGTAAGTCTGTACCCTTCTATTCCCCATCATGTTGCACTGGAGTGTTTGGAGTCATTCCTTCTTAAATATAGTCCCTATCCATCTGATATCCGGGCCTATATCGTGACAGCAGTCAATTTTCTTCTGACCCATAATTATTTTTCATTTAATAAAGAATTTTATTTACAAAAATGTGGAGTCAGCATGGGAGGGAAATTCTCCCCATCTTTAGCAAACATTGTAGTTGCGGTTTTTGAAGAAATGTATATTTTTGATTCTTTATTTTTTTGATTAATAATATCTTTTCAGATTAGATTATTTTTTACATCAGATACATCGATGATTTTTTATTAATATGGAGGGGTGACTCCCAAATTATCCAGGAATTCATAAACTATATTAATTGTAATCCTTTCAATCTCAAATTCACTTATTTGACTAATTCACACAAAATCAACTATCTTGATGTAACGTTGATGGGGAATTTGAATTGTATAGATATCATACCATACAATAAAGAAGCAGATTGCAATTCAATCTTACTGGCCAGTTCATGTCACCCGACACATACTATTAAAAACATTCCTGTGGGGGAACTGATCAGGACCAAAAGAAATTGCTCCAGATCAGATCTCTTCCCACAGGAATCCAATAAAGTCATTGACAAATTAAAAAAACGGGGTTATCCTACTTGGAGCCTGGATAGAGCCCAAAAAATTGTACATGACATGGACAGAGCAGAACTGTTAAAAAATAAAAACAAGCAAAGGAATCAAAATTCAAAGAAAATCACATTCAGTACAGCATTTTCACCACAATATGGACACATTTTTAAAATCATTAAAAACACATTCCATTATTGTATCAGGACAAAAACCTCTCCAGAGTTTTTAATCAATATCAAATTAATTTTGCAGCTAAACGTGCGTTAAATCTTGCTAATATTCTTGCCCCAAGTGCGATTTCTGCTCCAACAACAAATAAAAATTGGCTTTCCTGTTCAGGTTTTTACCGCTGTGGTCACAATCAATGTAAAGCATGCAATTTTGCTAAAATTAACAAGCAATTTGTTTCTACTCATACAGGTCTTTCATATGATGTCAAAAATTATATCAATTGCAATACATCATATGTCATATACTTGATTGAGTGCACAGCATGTAAAATTCAATATGTAGGATGTACTGGGAATCCTTTAAAGAAACGAATTAGGCGACACCTATCAGATACCCTGAATGTGAATGCGCTTAACATCTCTGCGGTTTCATGGCACTTTGCCAGTATACACAATAGATGTACCGACTACTTCACATTCATGGGTATCGAGAGGGTTAACAGGCCTCACAGGGGTGGAGACCACAGAAGAAAACTTTTGAACAGAGAATCCTTCTGGATATTCAGGCTCGGCACGAGGATGCCGCACGGTCTGAATACCCGACAGGATCTAATTCTTCAATATACATAAATACACCACCAGTAATTCTCCTCCTCCCCCTGGCTTCTTTCATCTCCCCTTTTTGCCACATACAGTTACAAACTTTGTTTATATAAAATCCTCAATTTATCTCATATATGGAATACTAAAATCTACTCAAAACTTGAAGATATATTTTTATATCCAGTATTCCGTATGAATGAATAAATAAATATGATACAAGTAAAATATATCTTTGAACCGTGTTAGCCAGTAGAGATAAAAAAAATTGTTTAAAAGAACTGAGCGTCCTCAATGATTGGTTCCATAAAGATGCGGTACATTCTGGTATCCTCCATTTTGATACAAGTAAAATATATCTTTGTACCGTGTTAGCCAGTAGAGATAAAAAAATTGTTTAAAAGAACTGAGAGTGCTCACTGGTCAACCACTATGTTCAGCCGGAGAAAGAAACACATAAGACACGTATTAATGCTCCCCTACATTTAGCTTAATCAACTAAGCATGTATATTTTGAGAGAGAACTTCAGTTTCTTACAACGTTTTCTGCTGTGATATTTATTTATCAATTTTTTCATTGTGGATTCCTACATGTATGTTTTTATTCTTGTTACGTGACTGATGGTAGTGTTGTCTAAGAATTTCACACCTGCACGTTTTTTAGTTTTAATTGATCACTAATCCCACCCCTCAACGAGTTATGTGTACCTTTTAAATACTGAATCAGTCTGGATAAAACACATGCCATGAATAAGACTCCCTGGTCGAAACGCGTCGGATAAATCCACCCTTTTGCACTTGTGCCTCTGTGCCCACTGCACAGTCTGTATGTTTTTATATTTATACAAATAAATGTCAGTTTTATTTTTTCAACTTTCCATGATGCTGGATACTTGATTCTTGCTACATTCATCTCCGCCCGGGCCAGGGCGTTCCTTGCATCGGTGTGGAGTCCAGGAGTGAGGAGGGGTGAGCTGACAAAACTTCTTTATTTCAATTCAGCCTCCTTTGACCCACTAACGGTCTTTGACATGATCAACTTTCATTTAGCATCCCTCACATGGTGCTTAAACAGACACAAAATGAAACTGACTACTCTTCAGAGTCCAATGGATGAGGCAGGTGGGGCACTCCCGGACTAGTTATACTACTTAGCTGGCCAACTTCAGTTCTACAACACTGAATAGCAGATAATTATTGGCCTAATTCTGAACACCACCTTGCACACTTTTTCAGCCTTCAGAGTCTATAGGGGGTCTTGGAGGAACCAAAACAACACTCACGCTCCTTTTTGCAATTTAAAAAACCTGAGGTCCTACATATCCAGCTACAAGACTTTAGAATTTTTCTAATATACTCAAACCCCCTGAATGGGATTCTAAGGAGCCAGGAACACAAGGGGCTGATCTCCTTTTTATACACCCAGTTACTAAGCAGGAGATGTTGCTCATCACAATTGTTGATTGAGGCCAAATGAAGAACAGTAATACCCTCCTTATCAGAGGAGGATTGAAGCAAGGTCTTCACCTCCACACAATTTGTTCCACCGGCAATTAATAACATGCTAATCCAATAGATATATAGTTCATCAATGCTACTTGACACCTAACAGGTTATATAAAATGGTTAGATCTACCACTTCAGATTGCCATAGGTGTGGGGAAGATTTTATACACCTGATGTGGCATTGATCTCCTGTTGCAGACTTTAGATAAAAGAGCATAGCTATCCTCAAGATCATACAATTCCCTGTATTAAGGCCCCGTCACACGCAGCGACGTATCTAACGATATATCGCTGGGGTCACGGATTCCTTGACGCACATCCGCCATCGTTAGCGAAGTCGTTGCGTGTGACACGCACGAACGGCCGTTAACAATGGAAAATACTCACCATATCGTCCATCGTTGACACGTCTTTCCTTTTTTAAAAAATCGTTGATTGTTGAGCACAAAGGTTGTTTGTTGTTCCCGAGGCATCACACATCGCTACGTGTGACACCTCGAGAACGACGAACTGCAGCTTACTTGCGGCCGCCGGCAATGTGGAAGGAGGGAGGTGGGCGGGATGTTACGTCCCGCTCATCTCCGCCCCTCCGCTTCTATTGGGTAGCCGCTTAAGAAAGGAGACGGTTCGCCGGCAACAGCGACATCGCTAGGCAGGTAAGTCCATGTGACGGCTCCGAATGATATTGTGCGCCACGAGCAGCGATTTGCCCGGGACGCACAAACGACGGGGGTGGGTGCTTTCACAAGCGCTATTGCTGCGTGTAACACCCCCTTTACTCTTCCCTAAGGTGTATTTATTAGGGATCCTTAAGAGACAACCTGGACTCACCACCCTCGCTCTCTTCTTGTTACGAACCGGCGCCGCCATAGCCGCAAGCAGCCTGCTGCGGTTCCTGTTGCGCCCAGGCGCCGGCTGCCGTTCTTGGCCGTGCCTCGGGTCGTCCAGTTGGCTGTTCCTTCCACCACGTCTAAGTGTGGAGAGGCGGCTAGTGCACATGCGTGCGCCGATTTACCCCAGCCAGAGTTTAAGCCCGGTGTTTTGCCTAGTGAGCATGCTCAGCCTGTTTGTGTTATGTCTGAGACTAAGTCCTCAGTTAAGGCTACTGAGCATGCTCCCACAATTAACCCTAACAGCCTCTTTGCACAGGTACTTGGACTTCGTGCTGTGTCTAAGTTCTGGGATGTGCCTACTGAGCATGCTCAAACTGATAGTCTGCTTTCTAAGCCTGTGGCTCAGGCTACTGAGCATGCTCAGGCACTTGGTGCATCAGAGGCTAGGTCCGGTAAGGACCTCACTGAGCATGTCCGTGAGGTGGCAGGCCCTGATAGGGCAGAGGGTGTCAGGTGTCCTGATGATGTGGCAACTCCGGACTAGCTCGCAGAGGCCCGCCCCTATGATCTGGCACCTCAGTATTGGTCGTCAGACGATGACTGGTGAAGTGATTGGGGCGTGGCTGCCATGAGGTCATCAATAACGTGGCGGTTCCGGATAGGTCGCATGTGACGTCACTGATGACATGGCACTCTGCTATAGGACCTTGGTGGTTCTACCCTGGGTTTGGGGCGGACCCAGGTTATAAAAGGGGCTGGAGACAACATGGAGGTGCGCAGTCTTCACTTTTGCTCAGTCAGAGCACACCTCCATGTTAGAGCCTCATTGCGGCATAAGCCTATGTTGGGAAGTGGTAGGTAGGGTTAGGCGAACGGTGCCTGTCACGCCAAGATTCGTGGCTCGGCACATCAGGGTCAGGCGCCGTGCTTCCCTCCTGCCGTTCCAGTCTTGCTATAGCAGCCCAGTGGCGTTAACTGGGCTGCGGCTGCTGTGCTTCCTGTCCGATTGTGCCCCCTACGCACACGGACAACGCACCTGCTGCGCCACCTGTCCGATTGTGCCTCCTATGCACACGGACAACGCACCTGCTGCGCCACCTGTCCGATTGTGCCCCCTACGCACACGGACAACGCACCTGCTGCGCCACCTGTCTGGTTGTGCCCCCTACGCGCACGGACAGCGTACCCCAGGACCCCTGTGGAGTTAACAGGGTGTTCCTTATCCTCCTCAGCTTCCCGGTCAACGCTACTGGTGTACCCATCTGGCCTGACGTGTCCTACACACACGTGGCCAGTCGAGAGGTGGCCAGAAACGCTAATCGGAGGACCGCTCGGCCTGACGTGTCCTACACACGTGGCCAACAGGGCGCTTTCGTGGCGGTCTTCCGGTCAACGCTACCTGGTTACCACCCAGCCTGACGTGTTTCCTGCACACGTGGTTGGTGTAGCGCTAGGTGCACCAAAACGCGAATCGGGTTGTCGTCCGGTCTGACGTGTCCCAACACACGTGACCGGTTCCCAGAGTTCCTGGGTTATCTCAGAGCCATCCAGCTCTATAGTCTCCGCCTAACCCTCAGATGCCAGCAGCTCCTTTGTCATCTGGAGCACGGTGGGCCCCGACTGGCGATTAGGATATATACCCCCTGGTCCTAATCTGCCGGTCCCCCCGTAACACTTCTCTTGGAAACACTGATTTTGACTTGTAAGGTTATAGCCATGATATAGATAGATAGATAGATAGATAGACCACCCAAATTTACACTTGTTTAATATGGTAAATACTGCCGCTTCCTAGGAGAGAGTGGTACATAAAAAATTCGATAAGATATGGAAGCCTTGGTTTGATTCTCCTTTGACTCACATTAGTCCCCAGGCGATGAGGAATATTCTCGCATGATTAAAATGTGATATTTGGTGTTTTATGCTATTGGTTAAAATATTAGACCCATGGTATGCCAATGGCAAAGGTTAGCTTGTCAGACAATATTAATAAACAATGAGAAATGCTGATTGTTCTTTTGTTCTACGATGTAACTTTGTTATGTTGTATAATCTTCAACTAAACCAGTTTAAAAATGAATAGAATAAAAGGACGTTCAAAAATATAATGCCGCCATATAGTAGACGTCCAATTACTGGTAATAATTACCTCAGTTGTGTCGTGTTTATAGCAAGGAAAATAACATATTACATTCCACACATAAAACTGCCTAGAAAAGGTGGAGCGAGGGAATAGTGAGAGACGTGAGGAGCGAATAATGCTGGAAACGTAACTGACTAAGCAGCCATGTCCATGTAGAAACTTCACTCCAGATATCACTGCGAAAGTGCGAAGGAGCCGCAGAGCTCACTCTTTATATACACTGAGGAAACTGATCATGTGACCCCTGACTCCTCCCCCTCCATGTGACATCATCACAGGTCCTGGAAGCACAGAGCAGCCATATATCTAGTGTGCGGCTCTGCAGGAGGAGGTATGTGGAGATTCCCCATTACTGGGGCAGGGGGAATTAACCCCTTCAGCTCTGAGACTTTCTTGGGGTTTTCCTCTTGCTGATTTATATGAATCGTGAGGTCTTTGTTCCTTTTTCCTCTGATAGATACAGACGCCCCAACTATGAGAGGCCGGAAGTGAGGAAACCCGTCTACCCTCAGTCCTCGGCCCCTTTCTGCCCTCGGTCCTCAGCCCCTTTCCTGCCCTCGGTCCTCGGCCACTTTCCTGCCCTCGGTCCTCGGCCCCTTTCCTGCCCTCGGTCACTTTCCTGCCCTCGGTCCTCGGTCACTTTTCTGCCCTCGGTCCTCGGCCCCTTTCCTGCCCTCGGTCCTCGGCCCCTTTCCTGCCCTCGGTCCTCGGCCCCTTTCCTGCCCTCGGTCCTCGGCCCCTTTCCTGCCCTCGGTTCTCGGCCCCTTTCCTGCCCTCCGTTCTCGGCCCCTTTCCTGCCCTCAGTTCTCGGCCCCTTTCCTGCCCTCAGTCCTCGGCTCCTTCCTGCCCTCAGTCATCGGCCCCTTTCTGCCCTCAGTCCCCGACCCCTTTCTGCCCTCAGTCCCCGACCCATTTCTGCCCTCAGTCCTCGGCCCCTTTCCTGCCCTCAGTTCTCGGCCCCTTTCCTGCCCTCAGTTCTCGGCCCCTTTCCTGCCCTCAGTTCTCGGCCCCTTTCCTGCCCTCAGTTCTCGGCCCCTTTCCTGCCCTCAGTTCTCGGCCCCTTTCCTGCCCTCAGTTCTCGGCCCCTTTCCTGCCCTCAGTCCTCGGCTCCTTCCTGCCCTCAGTCATCGGCCCCTTTCTGCCCTCAGTCCCCGACCCCTTTCTGCCCTCAGTCCCCGACCCCTTTCTGCCCTCAGTCCTCGGCCCCTTTCCTGCCCTCAGTCCTCGGCCCCTTTCTTCCCTCAGTCCCTTTCCTGCCCTCGGTCCCTTTCCTGCCCTCGGTCCCTTTCCTGCCCTTGGTCCCTTTCCTGCCCTCGGTCCTCGGCCCCTTTCCTGCCCTCAGTTCTCGGCCCCTTTTTGGCCCTCAGTCCTCGGCCCCTTTCTGCCCTCAGTCCCCGGCCCCTTTCTGCCCTCAGTCCTCGGCCCCTTTCTGCCCTCAGTCCTCGGCCCCTTTCTGCCCTCAGTCCTCGGCCCCTTTCTGCCCTCAGTCCTCGGTCCCTGCCCTCAGTCCCTTTCCTGCCCTCGGTCCTCGGCCCCTTTCCTGCCCTCGGTCCCTTTCCTGCCCTTGGTCCCTTTCCTGCCCTCGGTCCTCGGCCCCTTTCCTGCCCTCAGTTCTCGGCCCCTTTTTGGCCCTCCGTTCTCGGCCCCTTTCCTGCCCTCAGTCCTCGGCCCCTTTCTGTCCTCAGTCCCCGGCCCCTTTCTGCCCTCAGTCCCCGGCCCCTTTCTGCCCTCAGTCCTCGGCCCCTTTCTGCCCTCAGTCCTCGGCCCCTTTCTGCCCTCAGTCCTCGGCCCCTTTCTGCCCTCAGTCCTCGGCCCCTTTCTGCCCTCAGTCCTCGGCCCCTTTCTGCCCTCAGTCCTCGGTCCCTGCCCTCGGTCCCTTTCCTGCCCTCGGTCCTCGGCCCCTTTCCTGCCCTCAGTTCTCGGCCCCTTTTTGGCCCTCAGTTCTCGGCCCCTTTTTGGCCCTCTGTTCTCGGCCCGTTTCCTGACCTCAGTCCTCGGCTCCTTCCTGCCCTAAGTCCTCGGCCCCTTTCTGCCCTCAGTCCTCGGCCCCTTTCTGCCCTCAGTCCTTGGCCCCTTTCTGCCCTCAGTCCCCGGCCCCTTTCTGCCCTCAGTCCCCGGCACTTTTCCTGCCCTCGGTCCCTTTCCTGCCCTCGGTCCTCGGCCCCTTTCCTGCCCTCAGTTCTCGGCCCCTTTTTGGCCCTCCGTTCTCGGACCCTTTCTGCCCTCAGTCCTCGGCCCCTTTCTGCCCTCGGTCCCCGGCCCCTTTCTGCCCTCAGTCCTCGGCCCCTTTCTGCCCTCAGTCCTCAGTCCCTGCCCTAGGTCCCTTTCCTGCCCTCGGTCCTCGGCCCCTTTCCTGCCCTCAGTTCTCGGCCCCTTTTTGGCCCTCCATTCTCGGCCCCTTTCCTGACCTCCGTTCTCGGCCCCTTTCCTGCCCTCAGTCCCCCGGCCCCTTTATGCCCTCAGTCCCCGGCCCCTTTCTGCCCTCAGTCCTCAGCCCCTTTCTGCCCTCAGTCCTCGGCCCCTTTCCTGCCCTCAGTCCTCGGCCCCTTTCTTCCCTCAGTCCCTTTCCTGCCCTCGGTCCCTTTCCTGCCCTTGGTCCCTTTCCTGCCCTCGGTCCTCGGCCCCTTTCCTGCCCTCAGTTCTCGGCCCCTTTTTGGCCCTCCGTTCTCGGCCCCTTTCCTGCCCTCAGTTCTCGGCCCCTTTTTGGCCCTCCGTTCTCGGACCCTTTTTGGCCCTCCGTTCTCGGCCCCTTTCTGCCCTCAGTCCTCGGCCCCTTTCTGCCCTCGGTCCCCGGCCCCTTTCTGCCCTCGGTCCTCGGCCCCTTTCTGCCCTCAGTCCTCAGTCCCTGCCCTAGGTCCCTTTCCTGCCCTCGGTCCTCGGCCCCTTTCCTGCCCTCAGTTCTCGGCCCCTTTCCTGACCTCCGTTCTCGGCCCCTTTCCTGACCTCCGTTCTCGGCCCCTTTCCTGACCTCCGTTCTCGGCCCCTTTCCTGCCCTCAGTCCCCCGGCCCCTTTCTGCCCTCAGTCCCCGGCCCCTTTCTGCCCTCAGTCCCCGGCCCCTTTCTGCCCTCAGTCCTCGGCCCCTTTCTGCCCTCAGTCCTCGGCCCCTTTCTGCCCTCAGTCCTCGGCCCCTTTCCTGCCCTCGGTCCTCGGCCCCTTTCTTCCCTCAGTCCCTTTCCTGCCCTCGGTCCCTTTCCTGCCCTTGGTCCCTTTCCTGCCCTCGGTCCTCGGCCCCTTTCCTGCCCTCAGTTCTCGGCCCCTTTTTGGCCCTCCGTTCTCGGCCCCTTTCCTGCCCTCCGTTCTCGGCCCCTTTCCTGCCCTCAGTCCTCGGCCCCTTTCTGCCCTCAGTCCCCGGACCCTTTCTGCCCTCAGTCCCCGGCCCCTTTCTGCCCTCAGTCCTCGGCCCCTTTCTGCCCTCAGTCCTCGGCCCCTTTCTGCCCTCAGTCCTCGGTCCCTGCCCTCGGCCCCTTTCCTGCCCTTGGTCCTCGGCCCCTTTCCTGCCCTCAGTTCTCGGCCCCTTTTTGGCCCTCTGTTCTCGGCCCGTTTCCTGCCCTCAGTCCTCGGCCCCTTTCTGCCCTCAGTCCTCGGCCCCTTTCTGCCCTCAGTCCCCGGCCCCTTTCTGCCCTCAGTCCCCGGCCCCTTTCTGCCCTCAGTCCCCGGCCCCTTTCTGCCCTCAGTCCCCGGCCCCTTTCTGCCCTCAGTCCCCGGCCCCTTTCTGCCCTCAATATATCCGGCACACCACTATGTAAAAGAGGAATTTTAGACTTGGTTTGAAAAAAACATGGATTTATTGTGTATGTACAGGAAAAGTCCGTCCAACGTTTCGATCCAAAAGGATCTTTCACAGGGACAATGGGACTAGTGTGAGAAAACAAAAAACATACATAGAATTAAAAAACAAAAACAAAATATCATCAGTGGTACACTGTTGTGATTATGTTTAGGTAATTTACAGATATTATGAAAACAGCAGATACTGCAGCGACAAGAGAAACAATATGAACATTTAAATCCATAGATTTCATAGGCACCAATTGATGAAACATGTAGATCTCCATTAAGATGTAAAATAAATGACAATCTGTTGAAACATGAAAGAGTTTGTTAGAGAAGTGACCATACATGATAATAAGACACGTACCCTGAAGTATAAAAGGGTTGTCAAATCGTATCGGTACAGGTAATGATGGTCATCAAAGTATACCAGAAGGATGCGTAAGTGGTCTATGAAAAAGGTAAATGAGAAAATAAGATGATGATTTGAATAAAAAAAAGTCTGATTACACAAGTCAAAAAGTAGAAAGGGAACATAGGGAACATACCTCAGTAATTCTACTTAGTGATATAGTGCTAGGGGAGTGTCCAACAAGAACGTGCTGTGGTCTTGTGTATAACAAGGAAGAATCCTAAAGGGGATACATCGGAAAAGAAGAGAGGTGAGGGGTAATATTATGGTCCTATATATAGAAAGAGAAAAGGTCTTTTTTACAAAGGTCTTTTGTATAAAAGTGCAATAGGGCATGTATGTATCAACCTACCGGATCAATGGGACTAATCAATGTTAGTCACACAATGTCAGATGGGGAAACCGATCATGCCACTGGGGGGGTCACATTAATGTAATTCTTTTATATAACGTGATCTGTATAGGCAATAAAATGTACACTGTGAGTAACCGAAGAGAGCAGACAGAAAGGAAAAAAGAGGAAAAAAGAAGCAGAAGAAATCACGGTAAGAGGGTGAACATACCGGAGAAAAAGAAACCTTGCTGGTAGATAGGGCATTAATATTGGGCGTGGAGTGGCACTCTGACGGTCACTAAGATAAGAGCGAATAATAAACAATAGGTAGTATGTGATACATGACCATGTATCTCAATAAATGTCACAGAAAGGAACAGTTGGGAGTAGGTAATTCACATATACCTGTTAAGTGCGTATCACTGGGTATATGACTGGTTTGTAGGTAATGGTTTTTATTGAAAAAACATATAACAGTTCCCTACAGAAGAGGGATCCAATTTGTCTGAAGGAAATTCCCTTATAGCAAGTGTGAAGCCCCACAGGTGGTGTGTCGGTGCATTACCTTCAGGGACTCCACGTAGCTGGTTCTGGTCACAGGTAGGAGATCTTCTTTGTAGTCGTGACGCCACTCTCAGTATTGCGGCCAATAGGGACCGCCACTGCAGGTTGAGGGTCGCCTGGGGCTGATGGTGTGTGCAGTTAGTTGGAATAGCCTCCTGAGAGTGAGGCAAGCCCCAGGGCCCGGTGTAGGTGCGTAGTACCACAAGTCGCAGAATGACCACACAGGCAGGATGTCTTTTAGGGTTTTTACTCACATTTGATGGCAGGGTGAGTAACCCGGGCGTAGCTGGGATGAACCAGATGGGAACCAGGTATCCTTCAGGCTGACTTTATGAGGGTGACTACTGACTCGCCTTCCTTAGCCCTTGGTGGTTTGGGGTGACCCCGACTTTGAGTCCCTATGGGGGTCACCCAGGGAAGATGCTGCAGCCTCTCTCCCCCTTTTGTTTGCCGTTTGCTTGTTCCCCGGACCAGGCCACTCCAGCTGCTTGCCTCCTGTGACCTATGGGCCCTCACTGCGGTTACGTGGCTGCGGCTTTTGTGGTGTTGTGGTGTGGGCTTTGAGAGCCCCACACCGGCAGGTTTAGCAGAAGAAAGCTGGATCTATCTTCGCTTCGGGATCTGCCGCCCGGTTGGGCCTGGTGCTCTCTAGCAGTCTCCTTACTTCCCACTCCGTTGCACTCTCTAGCTGAAGCTGGCTTTCAGGTAGCACTCCTAGTTGACCGTTCTCCCCCGTCTGTAGCCACTGCGCGGACGCTGTCAGATTGCACAGCTCCAGGGATCTGCTCCTCACTTGAGCTCCCTGGACTCTACACTGAACTGGCTCACTGCTCCTCCTCTCCTGTTCTTGCCTACGCCACCTAGCAACCAGACTCTCCACCACACCCCTTGAGAGGAGATGGAGGCTTTTGGCCCCCTCCACTATTCCAGTGAAGGTCAAGGCTTTTCCCCCTCCTGGGATCCCCAGGGGTCCTCTCATGGGTACATGTGTGAGACCTGATCACTATGCGCCTGTGTTCCACACCCCGGTCAGCCTTCTGGATTACCTGTATTGTACTGTCCCCAGCATGGGTGCAGTACTCAGTGGTGCCTGACCAGGTCAGGGGCGCCACATTCCCCCTTAGTTATCACCAGCACGTCCTCGGGCTGCAAGACAACATTTTTAAAATGCATAAAACATTAAAACATGTAAAACATTTTTTAAAACCACCAGGTATTAGACATCACCACCCTCCACCCACAAGTCCGTTAACCCACCCAAAACCCTCTCACGTTGGCCGCGACTTCAGCCACTTCTGGCAGGATGTAGAGGCGGCTTACATGGGCTGGTGGTTTCAGGGTATACCTGGCCTGGTGGATCCGCGCCTTCAGCCTCTTCTGGCAGGATGCAGCGGCGGCCTCCACAGTTGGTGCTGACCAGGTACCCTCTTTGTGGTGGTGAGCCAAGGCCCCATAAACAGGCGTGCTCTCTGGTTGCAGGTGAGCCAAGGCCCTATATACGGACGGGCTCCTCCTGGTTGCAGACGAGCCAAGCCCCTAAACAGGCTGACTCCGGTGGCGGTGGTGCCCTCTTGGTGTAACTATTTACACTGCGAGAGTTTGTGGCTATAGCCAGTTCATAGCCTTAAGGTTTATGGTTTTCTCACAATAGTTTTTGTGGGCACATTACTTGAACTTGAACGTTGCAAAACAAAACTTTCAAACTGGTCGTAACAGTAACTTCTTACTTTCCTTTACTTTTCTCTACTCCTCTTTACCAGGGCTTGAGCCTGTATGGCTGCGGCACCTGTTGCTTTCTGGCTCTTTGTCGTCGTCTGTGGTTGTTTCCTCTGTAGGTTCCTTGTCTTTTCTCTCTTGATCTTCATCTGTGTCTCTATCTCTGTCTTTTCTTTCCTCTTTGGGACATGGTGTTACGTCTAAGGCATAGTAGCCCCTTTCTCCTTGATGCAAGGTGAACTGTACTGCGTCTCCAATTTTCAAATTTCTGCCTGAATGTCCTCTGGGCAGGTGGGCTTGAACATCTCTCCGATTCACAAATATGCCCTCTTTTATTCCTCTTGCTACAATAAAGCTGTATCCGCTTTTCAAATTGAAGTCCTCTACTACTCCTCTGTAAAGGGGTCCTCTGACCTGGGCTCTAGACCTTCTCAGTAATCTTTTCTCCTGCAGGTCTCTGGCTGTGACCTCTCTCTGCTCTGGAGACTGTGGTGTTGAAGGATACTTTGCTCTGCTGCGCCGTGTCTTGCGGGCTGGGTTCTGCTGGGTGCAGCTCACAAACTCCCAGGTAAGGCTTTTGGGCAGTTCTTCATCTGCAGACGGTGTCAAATCCTCTTCATCCCAGCGGGAATAGGGCAACATCTCCGGTTCTGAGTATAGATCCACTGCTGGTGGCTCCGGAGTCAGCTCCTCAGCTTCCTGGCCTCCTCTCCCCCTTAGTTCTTCCTGGCACTCCTTTGGTGGCAGTGCTGGGGATGGGCTTTCTTCAGCTGGTCTGGGCGGTGGACTCTCTGGCGCGGCTGCAGGGGTTGCCTGAATCTCCTTGGGGGTATGCGGAGGGAGCAGATACCGATCCACCATCTCTTGTGGGAACTGGGCCTCTAGGTCAGCCTTCAGCTTCCAGTATTCGGGGTCCTCTCCTATCAGAGTCTTCCTAGCAGGGACCTCTCTGGACTGGGGAGCGGTGTCTGCTCTGGCCTTGCAGGCCGGGGTAAATGATGAGGTAATCTCTTCTTGGCGGGCCGCGCCTGGCATGGCGGCGGCCTGGTCTTGGCGGGCCGCGCCCGGCATGGTGGCGGCCTGGTCTTGGCGGGCCGCGCCCTGGATGGCGGCGGCCTGGTCTTGGCGGGCCGCGCCCGGCATGGCGGCGGCCTGGTCTTGGCGGGCCGCGCCCTGGATGGCGGCGGCCTGGATCGGCGTCGCAGCTGCGATGGGATCTGTGCAGGCTGGGCTGGACGTCGCTGCAGCAGTCTGGGCTTGGCGGGCCGCGCCTGGCGTGGCTGCGGCCTGGTTCAGCACCTCACTTGCGGCGCGGACGAGCGTTGCTGCGGCGGTGGGGTCTCGGCGGGCCGGGCCTAGCAGGGCGGCGGCCTGGGTCAGCGTTACGCCTGCGACGCGGATGAGGGTCGCGGTGGCAGCCGGTTCTTTGCGGGCCGGACTGGGCGTTGCTGCAGGGGCCGGGTCTTGGTGGGCCGAGCAGGGCATCGCTGCGGCCGCTGGGGCTTGGAAGGCCGCACCTGGCGTGGCTGCGGCCTGCTTCAGCGTCGCCGCACCGGACGCCTCTTCGGGGACCGCGGGCGTGGCAGCAGGGGTCGGGGCACTTGCGCTGGCCGGGGCATCACTCGACTCACCCACCGGTGGCAGCATCGGGGTCTGCGTCATCGCCGTCCTGTCTGGCACTCGGCGCGCGGCTCTCCTTTCATAGGCCCGAACCGCGGCAGCCATCTCCAGCATTTCCATCCGTTCTTCCCGGATCTGCTCCACAACCCGGTTCTCCAGCCGGTCGCAGAACTGGGCCAGCTCCCGATACCACCAGGCAGCGGAGCCCGGTTCTGGGTTCCTGCGATCAGACGCCATTTCTTCTGCGCCGTCTTCTGCACGATCTCCCAGCCGTGGACTCGCCGTTGCCTCTGATAGCAAGCTGTTCAGTTTCTGCTCTGCCTCTTTCAGCAGCTCCTCTCCCAGCAGCAGGCTTGTGGCTCTCTTTCCTTCCCGCCGTCTCTGGACGCTTCCCCTCTCATAGCTGGCAAGGTCAGAACTCTGCAGGGGATCTCTGGGTAACCACACCTCTTCGTGGGCGGTAACTTCTTCCAGCGCGGGCTGCTGTTGTTTTTCAGCGCGCTTTTCATGGTGGCAATATGGCGGCGCTTCCAATTTTTCAAGCGGACCGCCCAGGCACATGGTCACCTGTCTGGACAGGTCTAGTCCTTATCCTGTTCGTGACGCCAGATGTGAAGCCCCACAGGTGGTGTGTCGGTGCATTACCTTCAGGGACTCCACGTAGCTGGTTCTGGTCACAGGTAGGAGATCTTCTTTGTAGTCGTGACGCCACTCTCAGTATTGCGGCCAATAGGGACCGCCACTGCAGGTTGAGGGTCGCCTGGGGCTGATGGTGTGTGCAGTTAGTTGGAATAGCCTCCTGAGAGTGAGGCAAGCCCCAGGGCCCGGTGTAGGTGCGTAGTACCACAAGTCGCAGAATGACCACACAGGCAGGATGTCTTTTAGGGTTTTTACTCACATTTGATGGCAGGGTGAGTAACCCGGGCGTAGCTGGGATGAACCAGATGGGAACCAGGTATCCTTCAGGCTGACTTTATGAGGGTGACTACTGACTCGCCTTCCTTAGCCCTTGGTGGTTTGGGGTGACCCCGACTTTGAGTCCCTATGGGGGTCACCCAGGGAAGATGCTGCAGCCTCTCTCCCCCTTTTGTTTGCCGTTTGCTTGTTCCCCGGACCAGGCCACTCCAGCTGCTTGCCTCCTGTGACCTATGGGCCCTCACTGCGGTTACGTGGCTGCGGCTTTTGTGGTGTTGTGGTGTGGGCTTTGAGAGCCCCACACCGGCAGGTTTAGCAGAAGAAAGCTGGATCTATCTTCGCTTCGGGATCTGCCGCCCGGTTGGGCCTGGTGCTCTCTAGCAGTCTCCTTACTTCCCACTCCGTTGCACTCTCTAGCTGAAGCTGGCTTTCAGGTAGCACTCCTAGTTGACCGTTCTCCCCCGTCTGTAGCCACTGCGCGGACGCTGTCAGATTGCACAGCTCCAGGGATCTGCTCCTCACTTGAGCTCCCTGGACTCTACACTGAACTGGCTCACTGCTCCTCCTCTCCTGTTCTTGCCTACGCCACCTAGCAACCAGACTCTCCACCACACCCCTTGAGAGGAGATGGAGGCTTTTGGCCCCCTCCACTATTCCAGTGAAGGTCAAGGCTTTTCCCCCTCCTGGGATCCCCAGGGGTCCTCTCATGGGTACATGTGTGAGACCTGATCACTATGCGCCTGTGTTCCACACCCCGGTCAGCCTTCTGGATTACCTGTATTGTACTGTCCCCAGCATGGGTGCAGTACTCAGTGGTGCCTGACCAGGTCAGGGGCGCCACACAAGCAGAGCAGGAATGCTAGATAAGGGAGAAAAAAAGGGGGAGACCTGTAATTACTATACAATATCCCACTGGTGCATATAGGCTCATCAGATGGAAAAGAAGTGTGAAGTAGTAATGGTATACCTTCCAGAGAGGAGGAATAGCAATGCTGCCGGCTGGGATTAGGTGAACGGAAGCCTGCAACTAAGGTAATATAATTGTAAATGATAAGCAAGCAAACAAGCATAAAGGGATATGAATGCACCATGCGGTGCCATTCATGCTGTACCTGCGTTGGTGGGAATGTGGGTCTCCAGTGATGGCGTCAGCACTGTGTGTGCACCTCTGGGGGATCTTTATACACGTCTGTGCCGGACGCTGCGTCCACTTCCGGAGTGGAACGCAGTGTGGTGTGTGGAACGCACGCCTGCGCATGCGCATTGGTCTCGTAACCCGCGCATGCGCAGAGCGAATGTGAAACTGCGTTTGTCTCTAGATGAGGGAGGTGTGGCGTTGTGATAGTGTGTTAGGTGCTTGCTGTCAGCTACCTTGAAAAATGAATGAATGATATGCGCAAATAGCGTCAGGGGCATATGTGGACGTTATGCTTTGTGTTTATGATATAAAGATCATAATGATCGGATGGGTCATATGATTATGAAAACGTAGGATATGTGCAGGGACACATGAGGGGGCAGGCCGCATGGGATTACAAAGTGAGAATAGTGTGGATGTTAAAAAAGTAAAAAAAGTATAAAAGAAGAGGAAGGAAAGAGAGGAAGGAGAGAGAGGAAAAAGGGAAAAAAAGGGGGAAAAAAATATAATATAATATAGTGACTAGGGAAAGAGGGGGTGGTGTGAGTAACATAAAAGTGTCTGGGGAAAAGATGTAAATATGTGCTGTAAGCTGTGCAGTGGTGGTATGTGGTGGTTTAGCTGTGCAGTGGTGGTATGTGGTGGTTTAGCTGTGCGGTGGTGGTATACGTGTAGAGGAGAGAGTAGGGATAGTGGGACGTATATGGTACATATATGCTAACAGAACCAAATAAAAACAGTTGGATGGATGAAGGAACGATTGAAGAACAAGAACAGGTGTGTTCCTAATACAAACCTATATAGTGCTGACAGATAGGAAGTGGGGTACGTGACTACTGTGGTGAGAAGTGGAACGTGATGGAGTGCATCGAAGGAATTCACGTGGCTAAGGGAACCTGGAAGGTAAACAAAATCACAATTAGACAGGGTAATCAGACAAAATGTATATATTAAGTCAAAAAAGGTACATAAAAACTCGTAGAAAAATGTAATGAGAGATGTATCAAAAGGAGACTGCTTGCGTGTTGAAAGGACGTGATATATACTGATAGGGTACAGGACTCAAGCCTGTACCTCATATTCCCGGTTAAGGCCCTTTGGTTCCAACGTACCTAGAGTGTAAATCCAAAAGGACTCCCTTTCCTTAAGTTTCTTGATTCTGTCACCACCTCTACGTATTGGAGGAACATGTTCAATGACCTGGAATCTAAGTTGGGCCACTGTATGTTTATGTGTCACAAAATGATGTGGAACGGGTAATAAAATTTGTTGACACCGTATAGTGGACTTATGCTTACTAATCCGGTCTCGGATATGTTGGGTAGTCTCCCCAACATATCCGAGACCGCAAGGACATTTAATCAGGTAAATGACAAAGGACGAATCGCATGTGAAAAAACCTCTGATGGGATAAGTTTTACCTGTATGTGGATGTGTAAACATACTGCCCCGAGTGAGGTTATTACATTGAAAGCAATGTAAGCATGGAAAATTTCCAACTTTCGGAGTCCCAAGAAAGGTCTGTCGTAATTCTGCCTGTGCAGACCCTATGTCAGCTTTAACGAGGTTGTCCCTCAGATTCTTAGGCCTTTTGTGACAGAATAGAGGTAAAGCTGAAAATTCAGTAATCGAGGGGTAAGCTGTTTGAAGGAGGGACCAATGTTTGGAAATTATGCCTTTGAAAAGAGATGAGAACGGATGGTATGTTTGGACACAGGTGACACGTGGGTTGTTGTCCTGTCTAGATCGTGGTTTCTGTGTATAGTTGTGGGCAATTTTACTTGGGTAGCCTCTGGAGGCAAACTTGTCTCCCATTTCTTGCAGTCGGGTTTGGCGCTGCACGGGATCGGAGACAATACGTTCAATTCTCTTAAATTGGGAGAATGGCAATGCTTTCTTAGTGTGAGAGGGATGGCAGCTTGAAAAATGCAGAAGACTATTTCTGTCTGTTGGCTTCACAAAAAGATCTGTGCTGATTATGCCGTTGGAAGATAAAAGAACCATGGTGTCTAAAAAATTAATTTGTGTTGAATCACTGTGGATCGTAAACGTGAGCCCTGGTCTATAGGAATTAATGTCCTGATAAAATTCATTCAGGGAGTCAAGATTGCCATGCCAGACGACAAATATGTCGTCTATATATCTTTTCCACATTAAAGTGTGCTGTACCCACCGGGGATGGTCATAAATGTATACCGCCTCGAAATGCGCCATGTAGATATTGGCGTAGATATAAGGGAATTTCCTTCAGACAAATTGGATCCCTCTTCTGTAGGGAACTGTTATATGTTTTTTCAATAAAAACCATTACCTACAAACCAGTCATATACCCAGTGATACGCACTTAACAGGTATATGTGAATTACCTACTCCCAACTGTTCCTTTCTGTGACATTTATTGAGATACATGGTCATGTATCACATACTACCTATTGTTTATTATTCGCTCTTATCTTAGTGACCGTCAGAGTGCCACTCCACGCCCAATATTAATGCCCTATCTACCAGCAAGGTTTCTTTTTCTCCGGTATGTTCACCCTCTTACCGTGATTTCTTCTGCTTCTTTTTTCCTCTCTTTTTTCCTTTCTGTCTGCTCTCTTCGGTTACTCACAGTGTACATTTTATTGCCTATACAGATCACGTTATATAAAAGAATTACAGTAATGTGACCCCCCCAGTGGCATGATCGGTTTCCCCATCTGACATTGTGTGACTAACATTGATTAGTCCCATTGATCCGGTAGGTTGATACATACATGCCCTATTGCACTTTTATACAAAAGACCTTTGTAAAAAAGACCTTTTCTCTTTCTATATATAGGACCATAATATTACCCCTCACCTCTCTTCTTTTCCGATGTATCCCCTTTAGGATTCTTCCTTGTTATACACAAGACCACAGCACGTTCTTGTTGGACACTCCCCTAGCACTATATCACTAAGTAGAATTACTGAGGTATGTTCCCTATGTTCCCTTTCTACTTTTTGACTTGTGTAATCAGACTTTTTTTTATTCAAATCATCATCTTATTTTCTCATTTACCTTTTTCATAGACCACTTACGCATCCTTCTGGTATACTTTGATGACCATCATTACCTGTACCGATACGATTTGACAACCCTTTTATACTTCAGGGTACGTGTCTTATTATCATGTATGGTCACTTCTCTAACAAACTCTTTCATGTTTCAACAGATTGTCATTTATTTTACATCTTAATGGAGATCTACATGTTCCATCAATTGGTGCCTATGAAATCTATGGATTTAAATGTTCATATTGTTTCTCTTGTCGCTGCAGTATCTGCTGTTTTCATAATATCTGTAAATTACCTAAACATAATCACAACAGTGTACCACTGATGATATTTTGTTTTTGTTTTTTAATTCTATGTATGTTTTTTGTTTTCTCACACTAGTCCCATTGTCCCTGTGAAAGATCCTTTTGGATCGAAACGTTGGACGGACTTTTCCTGTACATACACAATAAATCCATGTTTTTTTCAAACCAAGTCTAAAATTCCTCTTTTACATAGTGGTGTGCCGGATATATTTTTGTTATACTGGACTTATTTTTCCAGAGCACCCCCACGTTGAGTGAGCCAGGTCTATCTCTACACCTTTCTGCCCTCAGTCCTCGGCCCCTTTCCTGCCCTCAGTCCTCGGCCCCTTTCTTCCCTCACTCCTCAGCCCCTTTCTTCCCTCAGTCCTCGACCCCTTTCCGCCCTCAGTCCTCGGCACTTTTCCTGCCCTCGGTCCCTTTCCTACCCTCGGTCCTCGGCCCCTTTTCTGCCCTCGGTCCCTTTCCTGCCCTTGGTCCCTTTCCTGCCCTCGGTCCTCGGCCCCTTTCTTGCCCTCAGTTCTCGGCCCCTTTCCTGCCCTGAGTTCTCGGCCCCTTTTTGGCCCTCCGTTCTCGGGCCCTTTCCTGCCCTCAGTCCTCGGCCCCTTTCCTGCCCTCAGTCCTCGGCCCCTTTCTGCCCTCAGTCCTCGGCCCCTTTCTGCCCTCAGTCCCCGGCCCCTTTCTGCCCTCAGTCCCCGGCCCCTTTCTGCCCTCAGTCCCCGGCCCCTTTCTGCCCTCAGTCCTCGGTCCCTGCCCTCGGTCCCTTTCCTGCCCTCAGTCCTCGGCCCCTTTCCTGCCCTCAGTTCTCGGCCCCTTTTGGCCCTCCGTTCTCTGGCCCTTTCCTGCCCTCAGTCCTCGGCCCCTTCCTGCCCTCAGTCCTCGGCCCCTTTCTGCCCTCAGTCCTCGGCCCCTTTCTGCCCTCAGTCCTCGGCCCCTTTCTGCCCTCAGTCCTCGGCCCCTTTCTGCCCTCAGTCCTCGGCCCCTTTCCTGCCCTCAGTCCTCGGCCCCTTTCTTCCCTCAGTCCTCGACCCCTTTCTGCCCTCAGTCCTCGGCACTTTTCCTGCCCTCAGTCCCTTTCCTGCCCTCAGTCTCGGCCCTTTTCCTGCCCTCGGTCCTTGTCCGTTTTCCTGCCCTTGGCCCAAAAGGATGTCTGAAAACCCCCACAAACATTAAAACATAGAAAAATAAAACAAGACACTTACCCTCCTTCATCAGTTTATTCAAAACAAATTTCCCAGCTAGTTCAACATAGTCCAGTGCGAATCCAATGAATAAAGTCTATAGAACATCGTGCTGACACTCCATAAGCTTTGCTTACAGGGAATTCCAGATCTTGCTGTGCTGCTTGAGACCCGGCTATCTGCTGAGCAATGACATCAGTAATGTTAGAGATGCTCAGGGTTGCCGCTTCAGGTCATTCTGAGTTACGTTTTGCGTGACCCAGCGTTTGAGTAATGATATCATTGACTTTACTGCTCATCAGAGTCGCCTAGTCAAGCGCAGCACAGCGTGACCTGGAGACCCTGAACAGCGGTAACATTACCAATGTCACTGCTTATCAGAGGTGCAGGGTCTCACACAGCACAGTGTAGCATCCAGGGGGCAGGGGGTCCAGGTCGGGTCTTGTACCTGTTTTTACTAGTCACCGGGCCGATGCGGAGGTCGGGGATGTCGATTTAGCCTGCCCGGTTTTGTGCCCCGAGGTGTCCACAATAAATGGGGGATGATGAGGTGGAGGTTAGGAATGTCGTGACGCCACCTGTGGTATGCGGCCAAAGATTAGCTCCCACTGCTGTCGCTGTTCCCTGGGGCGGATGGTAATAGCAGCAGAGACAGTGTCACTCCCCACAGGTGAAGCGGGTCCCGGGTAGGATGATGAGGGGAGTAGGGGTATTGGTGGCGGTGGCCGTTGGCGTTGAGGTGCGGGGCACCAGTAAAAAGAGTCTTAGTCGGCTGCTGCGGTTCCAGGTGTCTTTACTCACTGTTCTTTAAGTAGCCCAGTTGCTGTGATGGGCTCCGTCGACCTCGGATAAGTTGGAAGAAGTCACCGGTGTTTGGAAAATGTTCTTTGTAAGAGTTGCCCTTCCAGTAGTGAGAAACCTGGGCTGAGCGTTCTGCTCCGAGCCTAGGCCACTAGAAGAAAAAAATGAAGAGAAGATGGTGTCGTGTCCCAGAACTGAAGTTCTGGGTAGACTGACTGGTGATTGTGTGAAGTTGCTCCTACTTCTACCCCAAGTGGAACCCGCCCCCCAGGTGGTTGTCCTAGTGACCGGGAAATTCCCATGCTTCGTGATGGCCAACCCCCTACCTACCCTAGCACAGCTCCCCAGTGAGAAGGCTCATAAGCTGTAAAGGTAAAGTGTGAATATGGAACACCGGTGATTAACTCCCTCCTTACCCGAGGTGAATACCGCACCTAAAATAAGGTGCAATACTCTGTGGGGACTGGAGCCGCAGGGGCGCCACACAGCGTGACCCAGAAGTGCCTGTAAGCAAAGTCTATAGAATATCAGAATGATGCTAGACTTTGTTTGTCTGAATCCCTCTACTACGTCTGACTAGCTGGGTTTTTTTTTTTTACTTTTGAATAAAGTTGTCACGCTGTACTCTAAGATGTACAATAGCAGTACAGCGCAGTAATGTGGGACTGAGAGGATTCCTGAAACTATCTGAGAAGGTAGTTAGCTGGTAAACCACTAGGGGGCGTAAAAGTAGAGGAAACGTATGAGCAGGGAATTCCCTAGCAGAGGTAATACTAGACAACCCCATCAGATGGCAGTAGAATCGTCAGAAAGCCGTGTCACAACATGAGGTCTTGTAAGTACACAAGGGCAAAGTCTAAACATAGTCGGAGGGAAGTAAATAGTCAGTAGCCGGGAAATCAGAGCCTAGAAGCGAGGGGGAGTGGGAAGACAAGACAGAATAAAAGTAAACAGATAAGGAACGAAGAGGGAAGACAGCAGGAGAGACACTGATGGAAACAGACAACAGATGAGGTTAACAGGTCAGGTGAACATGGAGGTCAGGAGGGGGCAGGGCAGATAACAGGTCACTCAAGAGCAGAACACAGCAGAGCCAGAAGTATCACTGGCGAAGTCCAAGAGAAACTCTGCCCTAATAAAGCAGCCTGACCTCCAGAACGAGGCAGAAAGGATTAACCCCTAACGTGACTTGCATCAGAAGTGAAACTAAAAAAAAGGCTCAGCTCTAGCTGAGCCAGGAGTCAATCATGACAGTACCCCCTGCTCAAGGGGGGGCCTCCGGACCCCCAGGTTTCCCAGGAAACCTTCTATGAAAGGCACGAGTAAGTCGGTCAGCATGGACAGATTGTGCCGGAACCCAGGATCGCTCCTCCGGTCCGTAACCCCTCCAATATACCAAGTACTGAAGCAAACTACGGACCCGCCGAGAATCGATGATGCGCTCAATCTCATGTTCCATCTGACCAACCACCGAAACGGGAGGAGGGGGATGAGGACACTCGGAAACAGAAGGAACAAAAGGCTTGAGCAGAGATTTGTGAAACACATTAGAAATGCGAAAGGACTGCGGTAACCGCAGACGAAAAGCCACTGGGTTGACAATCTCGATGATCTCATACGGACCAATAAATTTTGGACCCAACTTAGTGGAAGGAATTCTCAGACAAATGTTTTTGGTAGACAACCAAACTTTATTCCCCACCTGAAAATTAAATCCTACCGATCGTCTCTTGTCAGCAGAGCGCTTTTGCTGCCCTAAAGCCACTTCAACATTATGCCGGACCTCCCTCCATACCTCCTCCAACTGCTGAACTGCAGAATCAGCCCCAGGACACCCAGAATCAAGTCTGGAAAATTCACCAAAATGGGGATGGTAATCATAGTTACAAAAAAATGGAGTAGTACCCGTGGACTGATGGGCCTGGTTATTGAAAGCAAACTCAGCCATAGGCAGTGAGGAACACCAATCGTCCTGCTGAGACGTAGCCAGACACCGCAGAATTTGTTCCAATGACTGATTAGTTCTCTCAGTCTGCCCATTGGTCTCGGGATGGTAAGATGAAGAAAAGGACAACTCAATTCCCAGCCGTCTACAAAATACTCTCCAAAATTTGGAAACAAACTGAACCCCCCTGTCGGACACAATGTTAACAGGGATGCCATCAATCTAACCACCTGTTCAATAAACAATTTGGACAGAGTCTCAGCATTAGGTAATCCCGACAAGGGAACAAAATGCGCCTGTTTGCTGAATCTGTCCACCACCACCCAAACAACAGTCTTGCCAGCGGAAACAGGTAAATTAGTGATAAAATCCATGGACAAATGAGTCCAGGGCCTATCTGGAATTGGTAAGGGCACTAATTCCCCGGCCGGCCGGTTATGGGGAACTTTAGCACGTGCACACGCATCACAAGCAGTCACAAACACGGCGACATCGGAGTACATAGAGGGCCACCAAAACAACCTGGCAATAGCCTTACGAGTAGCTGAGACCCCCGGATGACCACCAAGCACACAGTCATGAAATTCCTGGAGAACCCGTAATCGAAACTAGACAGGAACAAACAATTTGGCATTGGGCAATGAAGGAGGGGCCAATGCCTGTGCAACACAAATCTCAGCCTCCAATCCGGAGGATAAAACAGCAACGACTACCCCATGAGGAAGAATGGAGGAAGGAGGTTCGGGAGGCGAAAACGGATCCAAACTGCGAGATAACGCATCCGCCTTAACATTCTTAGAACCGGGCTGAAAAGTAATGGAAAAGTGAAAACGGGAAAAAAAAAGTGACCACCTAGCCTGTCTAGGAGTCAACTGTTTAGCAGACTCGATGTAAGACAGGTTTTTATGGTCCGTAATAACAGTGATCCGATGAACAGCCCCCTCCAAAAAATGCCTCCATTCTTCGAAGGCCAACTTTATGGCCAACAACTCTCGATGCCCCACATCATAATTCTTCTCAGCAGAAGAAAATTTTTTGGAGAAGAAGGCACACGGTCTTAAATTAGTTAAAGTAGCGGGTCCTTGGGAGAGCACCGCCCCCACACTCACCTCTGAAGCATCAACCTCCACAATAAACGGCTGAGAGAGGTCAGGTTGAACAAGTACAGGAGCAGTCATAAAACATTTCTTTAACCTCAGAAATGCGTCTATTGCCTGCGGTGACCACTCCCTAAGATCAGCCCCCTTGCGGGTGAGATCCGTGAGTGGCTTGACCACTTGAGAAAACCCTTTAATAAATTTCCTGTAATAATTGGCAAAACCCAGAAAACGCTGCAGACCCTTGAGGTCTCTGGGTTGCACCCAATTATAAATGGCTTGTACTTTTCTGGGATCCATCCGAAAACCATCAGCAGACAGAATAAAACCTAGAAAGGTGATTTCTTGGACACAAAAAGTACATTTTTCAGGTTTAGCAAATAGGGAATTCTCCCGTAACCTATGAAGTATTGTACTTATATGATCAATATGAGACTCTTTGTTGGACGAGAAGACAAGAATATCATCTAGGTACACAACCATAAAACGGCCAATAAATTCAGAGAAAATATCATTCATAAAATTCTGAAACAGGAGCATTAGTAAGGCCGAAAGGCATGACCAAGTTTTCAAAAAGGCCCTCTGAGGTAAGGAATGCTGTTTTCCACTCATCCCCTTCCTGAATGCGAATGAGGTTATAGGCTCCCCTGAGATCAAGCTTGGAGAACCATTTAGCTCCAGATAACTGATTATAGAGGTCCGGGATGAGTGGAAGTGGATAGGTATTTCTCACCGTGATCTTATTAAGTTCCCGAAAATCGAGGCAAGGGCGTAGGCCACCATCCTTCTTCTTAACAAAAGAAGAACCCAGCAGCAACAGGCGAAACAGAAGGACGGATGTGTCCCTTACGTAAACTATCGGATATGTAGTTTTTCATGGCAGTGCGTTCCGGGCCAGAAAGATTATACAAACGGGCCTTGGGTAATTTGGCACCTGGAACCAGGTTAATAGCACAATCGTAAGGACGGTGGGGTGGCAGGACCTCAGCCTCTTTTTCAGAGAACACGTCTCCAAAGTCCTTCAGGTACTCCGGAATACCCTCCAGATTAGTTGAAGACACCTGAACAGTGATAAGATAACCATTAGAACATTTAGGACCCCATTTAACAATATCGCGAGAGTCCCAGTTAATTACAGGATTATGCATGTGCAACCAGGGGAATCCCAGCACCAGTCCCGCAGGGAGAATATCCATAATATAACATGAAATAAGTTCCTGATTAAGGGAAACCACTTTAAGCAAAAATTCCTCACAGACAAATTCAACCACATTTCGTGACAATGGTGTCCTATCAATAGCAATAATGTGAACCGGAGTCTCTAGCCTAACTGTCCCTATCTTAGCTTTGGAAACCAGACTGGAGTCAATGAAGTTCATGGAGGAACCACAGTCCACGAAAGCAGAGGCTGGAATACAATAGTCTCCTATTACAAGTTCCACCTCAAGCAAAATTTTTTGGAAAGAGGAAAAGGGTACCTGAGGGTCTGGGTGACCTCCTCGAACATCACCCAGACCTAAGCGTTTCCCGACGGTTTGGTAGCAGGAGGACAGGTAGGACAGTCCTTCCTCCAATGTCCCGGACTTCCACAGTAGAAACACAATTTCCACTCCCGTCGTCGTCTCCTCTCCTTCTCCTTGGAATCTGTGGCACTGACCTCCATGGGCTCCGCAAGTGAAACAACCTCAGCTTTGACCGGGCATAATGAGGTTTCCCGCAGGGTCACTCCTCTCTCCCGCAACCTCCGATCCATCCGTACTGCCTGGGTCATGGCCTCCTCCAAAAAACTGGGTGGAGGATGAAGGGCCAGAGCGTCCTTGAGATGATCAGAGAGCCCTCTCCTAAACTGGCATCTCAGAGCAGAATCATTCCAGGAAACCGTCGTACACCACTGCCTGAACTCAGAACAATACCACTCTGCAGTGCGTCTACCCTGAGAGAGACCCATGATCCTATCCTCTGCCACCATGACCCGGTCCGGTTCATCATAAATAAGTCCTAGGGTGTCAAAAAACCTATCCACAGACATATGCTCAGGGGCTGTCGGAGGTAAAGAAAAGGCCCAAGTCTGAGGTCCCTCCCTAAGCAAGGAAATTATTATCCCCACCCGCTGACTATCATCCCCAGAGGAATGGGGTCTAAGAGAAAAAAGTAATTTACAGCTCTCCCGAAACGTGTGAAACCTCTCCTTCTCTCCGGAAAACTTATCCGGGAGCATGACCGTGGGTTCTGGAGAATAGAATGATACATCTACGGGACCGGGCTGTGATTGAGTCATGGAACCCTGGAAAGCCTTTACTGCAGCAGCAAGCTCCCCCTGGAGTTGAGTATGGGAAGAGGCTAGGGCTCTATGCTCAATGGATAAGTCCTGGATCATTTGAGTCAAATTAGACATCTGATCCGTAAGGATACGTAACGGATCCATAGGGGTAAAAATGTAAGGGCCAGTGATAATGTCACGCTGTACTCTAAGATGTACAATAGCAGTACAGCGCAGTAATGTGGGACTGAGAGGATTCCTGAAACAATCTGAGAAGGTAGTTAGCTGGTAAACCACTAGGGGGCGTAAAAGTAGAGGAAACGTATGAGCAGGGAATAATTCCCTAGCAGAGGTAATACTAGTCAAGCCCACCAGATGGCAGTAGAATCGTCAGAAAGCCGTGTCACAACATGAGGTCTTGTAAGTACACAAGGGCAAAGTCTAAACGTAGTCGGAGGGAAGCAAATAGTCAGTAGCCAGGAAATCAGAGCCTAGAAGCGAGGGGGGAGTGGGAAGACAAGACAGAATAAAGGTAAACAGAAAAGGAACGAACAGGGAAACAGCGGGAGAGACACTGATGGAAACAGACAACAGAGGAGGTTAACAGGTCAGGTGAACACGGAGGTCAGGAGTGGGCAGGGCAGACAACAGGTCACTCAAGAGCAGAAACACAGCAGAGCCAGAAGTATCACTGGCGAAGTCCAAGAGAAACAGTGCCCTAATAAAGCAGCCTGATCTCCAGAACGAGGCAGAAAGGATTAACCCCTAACGTGACTTGCATCAGAAGGGAAACTAAAAAAAAGGCTCAGCTCCAGCTGAGCCAGGAGTCAATCATGACAAAAGTCTTGTTTTATTTCTCTATGTATGTTTGTGGGGTTTTTTTTTTCAGATATCCTTGTTTGGACTGTGACTGATTCTGTGGACTACAGTGGTGCCACATTTTTTTTATATTTTTTTAAATAATATGGTAAATGTGGGAAAGTTTCGGGTAGTGTAAAAATATTTTTCTTGTGTGTCCATCTTTTTTTGGGGGGGATTACAAAGTTATTGTAGCATTGGCAGCCTTGCACTGCTCTTTCTCTCCCTAGCAGAGACGCCTCTGGTCCTCCATGTGTGAGCATGGCTCTGAAAGGGCAGGCATGTCATTTCCTGGAAGTGCCTCTCAGCCTATCGCTGAGAGGCACTAGCTACTTAACCCCTTCAGCCCCCGGGCACTTTCCGTTTTTGCGTTTTTGTTTTTTGCTCCCCTTCTTCCGAGAGGCGTAACTTTTTTATTTTTCCATCAATCTTGCCATATGAGGGCTTGTTTTTTGCGGGACGAGTTGTACTTTTAAATGAAACCATAAGTTTTACCATATAGTGTACTGGAAAATGGCAAAAAAATTCCAAGTGCGGAAAATTTGGAAAAAAACTGGGATTGTACAATAGTTTTTGGGATATTTTATTCACCGTGTTCACTATATGGTAAAACTGATGTGTGGGTATGATGCCTCAGGTCGGTGCGAGTTTGTAGACACCAAACATGTATAGGTTTACTTGTATCTAAGGAGTTAAAAAAAATTCACAAGCTTGTCCGAAAAACGTGGCGCACGTTTTGCGCCATTTTCCAAAACCCGTAGCGTTCTCATTTTTCAGGATCTGAGGCTCAGTGATGGCTTATTTTTTGCGTCTTGACCTGACGTTCTTAACGGTACCATTTTTGCGCAGATGCTACGTTTTGATCGCCTGTTATTGCATTTTGCGCAAAATTTGCGGCGACCAAAAAACGTAATTTTGGCGTTTGGAATTTTTTTGCCGCTACGCCGTTTACTGATCAGATTCATTGATTTTATATTTTGATAGATCGGGCATTTCTGAACGTGGCGATACCAAGTATGTGTGTATTTTTTATTTTTTTAACCCTTTAATTTTCAATGGGGTGAAAGGGGGGTTATTTGAACTTTTAGGTTTTTTTATTTTTTTTTAATTTTTTAAAACTTTTTTTTTTACTTTTTTTTTTATTTTACTAGTCCCCCTAGGGGGCTATTGCGATCAGCAATCTGATCGCTTTGCACTATCTGCAGATCTCAGCTACAGAGCTGAGAACTGCAGATTTGCTGCTTCACTTTCAATGCCGGCTGTATTCCGGCATTGAGAGGAAGTGACTCATGTTAGCCACAGGCGTCATCACATGACCCTGTGCTACCATGGCAACCGCCGAAAGTCACGTGATCATGTCACGTGACTTCCGGCGGGGGCGGGGTAAGTCACTGTAATGGCGGCGCCCATATACATATCGCTGCCAAGACTTTGGCAGCGAAATGTAAGGGGTTAATGGCCGCGGGTGGAAGCGATTCCACCCGCGGCTAGCAGGCACACATATCAGCTGTTGATAACAGCTGATATGTGCGCCGATCGCCGCCGCCCGCCGGCGGCAGGGGGCGGGGCTTACCGGAAAACGATCCATGACGTATCTAGTACGTCATGGGTCGTTAAGGGGTTAAAGGGAAGGAGTCGCGTTTTTTATTTTTGTATTAATAATAGTGATTATGAAATCAAGTATGTTTAATACAAAATTAAACTCACTGTTTAGTTACTTTTTATTTAATTCTAGTTTTACTGAAGCACTGGGGCTGCCATCATGGATTTGGTATTTGTAACGACAGTTACTCACCTCCTTTATGGCAGCCCCCTGGGCATAGAAGACCTTTGTCGGACTCTGACCCTATACTGTAACATAGAGAAGGCGTCTGCTGTGAAATGGACGCGCCCCCTGGGCTGTCCAGATCACAGCAGAGGGAGGAGATCGGCGCCATCTTTGTGCAGCTCACAGCATATGTTGTATGCTGCACTTTTCCCCTGTCACCCATTCGGCCTGTGTGAGTACCGGTGCCCCTCTCCCGCCAATACCATCTCCAATAGCCCCCCCTGCTCTCCCCTCCCTGCGCCGCCACTACTCTCCAACCCCCACTCTCCTTGCCGCAGCCACCCTCATGGTGCGTGCTCGGTCACACACACAGCATATACACACAGTACACACAGTATATAGTGTATACACACTGGTTCCGCTGTTTTCATGCTGCTCGGTCACACACACAGTATATTCACACACAGTACACACAGTATATAGTATATACACACACTGGCTCCGCCTCCCTCATGCTGCTCGGTCACACACACAGTATATATACAAACAGTACACACGGTATGTAGTATATATACACACACTGGTTCTGCCGCCCTCATGCAGCTCGGTCACACACACCGTATATACACACAATACAAGGTATGTTGTATACACACACACTGGCTCCATACCCCCCATGCTGGGTGCTCGGTCACACACACAGTATATACACACTTGACACACACACACACACACTGTGTGCATGCATGTGGCAGAGCATTGTGGGCATGCATGTGGCTGAGGATTGTGTGTGGGCATGTGTGTGGCACAGGATTGCGTGCATGTATATGTGGCAGAGCATTGTGTGTGTATGTGGCAGAGCATTGCTGGCGTATATGTGGCAGAGCATAGCTGGTGTATGTGTGGCAGAGCATTGTGGGCGTGCATACGTGTGGCAGAGCATTGCATGTGGGGGTGCGTGCATGCAGAGCATTGCGTGCATACATACAGAGCAATGCGTGCGTGCATGCAGAGCATTGTAGGCGTGCATGCATGCAGAACAATACGTGTGGGCGTGCGTCCATGCAGAGCATTGCGTGTGGGCATGCAGAACATTGGATGCGGTAGTGCATGCATGCAGAATATTGCGGGCGGGCATCTGTGCGTTGGTGTGGCAGAGCATTGCAGGCAGGCGTGTGACGGAGCATTGCGGGCATGCGTGTGGCAGAGCATTGTGTGCATGTGTGTGGCAGAGCATTGCATCTGGGCATGGGTCATGCAGAGCATTGCGGGCGTACGTGTGGCAGAGCATTGTGTGTATGCAGGCGTGTGGCAGAGCAGTGTGTGTGCGTGTGGCAGAGCATTGCGGGCATATATGTGACAGAGCATTGCGCGTGTGCATGTGGCAGAGCATTGTGTGTGTGCGTGTGTGTGGCAGAGCATAGCGGGCATGCATGTGGCAGAGCATTGGGGGCATGCTTGTGGCAGAATATTGCGGGTAGGCGTGCATGCGGCAGAGCATTGTTGGACTGAGGCGTGCAGAGCACCATGTGGGGAATACTATGCAGCTGTCCTTGGTGACACTTTAGACATTTGTGGTCACCAACAAAATGGCTCCGCACTGTGATCCTAAACTTCATCTTCCCCTATCCTTTTGGAAACACCCAGATTGGGAGGGGGAGCAGTGACATCACACACAGGAGAACAGATTCTGCCCACTTTTACTGCAGTTGTAATGTGAGCTAGTTCTATAGTAGTTCTGCAGTAGGATTTCAGCAGCTGCTCCCCCTAGTGTTTAAGAGTAGAAAATATCAAACTTTTTCATTTTTTTTACTTTGCTCAATTAAAAACAAATAATAATATTTAAACAAAACATTAAAACATTAATACTTTACATATTTTCAGGTATTGAAATTTTTTTTTTTTTTGGACAACACCTTCCCTTTAAGGCACAGACAACTGTTCTACTCAGCCAGGATTTACTGTGGTCTCCATGAGAGACCAATTGGCAGGTTCCTCTAGCAAAGGATAATCTCCACGAAGAAAAAACAAATCAACTTCTGAATTTCAGCATGACACATCCTTCGTTCATCTGACATCATCTGTCTTGAGACCATCACATATGTTAGTAAACTAATTCCCCCTGAAATGAGAGGTTTCAGCTCCCATGTGTATGGGAGCTTTGCAAGGTAGCGTAAACAAAATGTTGTGAAATAATAAAAATACCATCGCTGCTTGGGTGTCCCGCCAGTCTCTGTATTTCCTGGCCTGTCCCATAGAACTTCTGATTCCTACAGCCATTCAGTTGCTGGAGCAGTGGCCAAGCTAGCCAGTGATTGGGAGCATGGAGGAGATGTCTTAGTCAGTAATTTAACTTATGTTCCAGTCTGTATGAGACACGAGAGAATAAATCATCTACACCTACACCAGGGGTCTCAACTCGGCTGGGTATATGGGCTGCAAATAGAAAAAAAGTTAATTTGGGGGTCGCATTCTTTGCAAGGCCAAGTGACATTTTTAGTGGTACCATTATTTTTTTTATACACCTGTGAATCACTGTTTTTGAACATTTTTCGCTTGCTTATTATAACAAGCATGCACTTTTTTGTTCATATAAATATATATATATATATATATATATATATATATATATAGTGAGGTAGCAGCGTTGCTTGGGCAAAAACGTGAGGCAGTGAGGCAGCAGCGTGTTCACACCAACAGTCTATTTATTGTTGCAGCATAAATAGATCCAATTTCCCACTGTCAAAGTCTCTTCCGGATCACAGCCGGTGCATATAGACAAATTCTTTGCATCAAAAAGTCTTGTTACCTTAGGACCCCGTTAACCGCAGGGATCTGTGTAAGGTTCTCCTAGGCTCACACTCTTGGCCTGTGTTCACTCCACACAGAGCCAGCCCAGCTCACACAGCATGTGTTAGCTTCACCAAGCCTGGCTCTCAACTGAGACACACCCTGCTGTGCTCTGCATGATTTAAACGAAAATGCCGGACATGAGGATTGCTACAAAACCTGGACTGGGAGGAGGGATCTGTCTCCCTGTTACCCTTTGTGCTATACTCCCAGTAATAGCTATAGCAAACTCAGAGGGTTTCCAGACACATTCTGGGGGACACATAGCGGTCTTCAAATATTACCCCTGTCACTGCCTCACATATCCCCCCCCTCAGTTCAAACGGACGGGGTTGAACTTTTGCCAACATACAGGGACCTCTGGACAGGGCATCCGCATTGCCCTGCAACCTACCAGCCCGGTGTTCCACAGAAAAGTGAAAGTTCTGCAAGGAGAGAAACCACCTGGTGACTCTAGCATTTCTCTCCTTAGCATTCCTCATCCAGACCAAAGGGGAGTGGTCTGTCACCAGGCGAAAGTGTCGCCCCAGCAGGTAGTAGCGTAGGGATTCCAGAGCCCATTTTATGGCCAGGCACTCCTTCTCCACTATGCTATAGTTCTTCTCTGCCGGGGTGAGTTTTCTACTCAAATAGGTGACCGGGTGCTCTTCTCCATCTACCTCCTGGGACAGAACTGCACCCAGACCCACCTCAGAGGCATCTGCCTGTACTATAAACTCCTTTTGAAAGTCAGGGTTGACAAGGACAGGCTGACCACATAGGACTACCTTTAGCACCTGAAAGGCTTCCTCTGCTTGTGTATTCCAGTGGACCATGACCGACTTCTTCCCTTTTAAAAGATCGGACAAAGGCGCCGACCTTCCAGTAAAATTGGGTATGAATCGTCGGTAATACCCCATTATACCCAGAAAGGCTCTTACCTGTTTTGTGGTAAGGGGACGAGGCCAGTTTTGAATGGCTTCGATTTTGTTTACTTGTGGCTTGATAACCCCTTTGCCTATCACATACCCCAAGTAACGGGCTTCTTTGAGACCCATAGCACATTTGCTTGGATTCGCCGTCAGACCAGCAGCTCTGAGCGAATCCACTACCGCTTGTACCTGAGATAAGTGGGTGCTCCAGTCACTGCTATAGATGATGATGTCATCCAAATATGCGGAGGCATATGGTTGATGGGGTTCTAACACTATGTCCATTAATCTCTGAAACGTGGCCGGAGCCCCATGTAAACCAAATGGCAAGACGACATAGTGATAGAGCCCCCCTGGCGTGACAAAAGCGGTCTTTTCTTTTGCCGCCTCTGTCAGCGGCACCTGCCAGTAACCTTTAGTGAGATCGAGAGTCGTGAAGTACTGGGCCCGTCCCAGTCTCTCTATCAGCTCGTCGACCCTGGGCATGGGATACATATCAAATTTCGAAACCTCATTTAACTTTCGGAAGTCATTACAGAATCTTAAAGAACCGTCTGGTTTCGGGATCAGCACAATGGGACTGGCCCATTCGCTCGTGGATTTTTCAATAACCCCTAGTTGGAGCATCTTTTTTACCTCCTCCGCAATGGCTTGCCTACGAGCCTCTGGTACCCGGTATGGCCTCAGGCGTACCCTTACTTGAGGCTCGGTGACAATATCATGGTGGATTACGGTTGTTCGGCCTGGTAGGCTTGAGAACACATCCGTATTCCGCTGCACTAAGCTCCGAGACTCCCGTCTCTGCTGTTTTGAGAGAGAATCCCCTATCCTCACTCCCAATTCATCATCAGGGGACTCCTCCTTTGTTGTTGTCAAGGCACCTGAAAAGGTTAGGTCCAACGTTACGTCAGCCACCATACATTCCCTGTCTTTCCATGCCTTCAGCAGGTTTACATGGTAGATTTGCTCTGGTTTTCTTCTACCTGGCTGATACACCTTATAGTTTACTTCCCCCACTTTCTCCCGGATCTCATAGGGACCTTGCCATTTGGCTAAGAACTTACTTTCTGCAGTAGGTATTAGGACTAAGACACGATCTCCCGGTTTAAAAGACCTGATGGAGGCCTTTCTATTATACTGAGTACTTTGGGCTGCCTGAGCATCCAGCAAATGCTCTTTAACAATGGGCATTATTGCCGTGATACGATCCTGCATACCCATAACGTATTCCACTGTGCTTTTGTGAGGGGTGGGCTCCTGTTCCCAAGTTTCCTTAACTATATCCAGCAGTCCCCGCGGATGTCTGCCATACAGTAACTCAAATGGCGAGAACCCGGTGGAAGATTGTGGGACCTCGCGGATAGCGAACATTAAATAGGGCAATAACATGTCCCAATCTTTCCCCTCTTTGGAGACCACCTTTTTCAACATAGCCTTCAGAGTTTTATTAAAACGTTCCACTAGACCATCAGTCTGGGGATGGTACACTGACGTGCGTAGCTGCTTGATCTGGAGGAGTTTGCACAGTTCCTTTGTAATTTTAGACATAAAGGGAGTGCCCTGATCGGTCAGGATTTCTTTGGGTAACCCCACGCGACAGAACATAGCAAACAACTCCCGAGCAATAAGCCTCGCCGAGGTGTGACGTAGTGGAATGGCCTCCGGATAACGTGTCGCGTAATCCATCACTACCAGGATGTGCTGGTGACCACGGGCTGATTTTACAATGGGTCCGATCAGATCCATAGCAATCCGCTCAAAAGGCACCTCTATAATGGGTAAAGGTATCAGAGGACTACGGAAACGGTGCGTTGGTGCGGTCAACTGACAAACTGGGCAGGACTCACAGAACCTCTTAATTTCTGCGCCGACCCCTGGCCAGTAAAACCGCTGAAACATGCGTTCCCGCGTTTTCTCTTCACCTAGGTGCCCACTCATTAGGTGGTTATGAGCCAATTCCAAGGTCTGACGGCGGTACGGCTGAGGGACTACCAACTGTTCCACTATTTCCCCCCGGATTGTATCAACCCGATAGAGCAACTCTCGCTTTAGAGCCATGTAGGGAGTTTCCAGCCTGGCACCAGGCCGCTGGGGTACCCCATCAATTACCTGTACATTTCCACGTCCAGGAGCCAATGTGGGGTCCCGGAGCTGTGCTGTTCCGAAATTATCTGGAGACACGTTCAACTCCGGGATTGCCTCGGGTGGCTCAACCTCTCCTGTCATTACCTCTAGGGGGAACCTGGCAGACCCATACTGGTGACCTCTACGGCAGGTATCCCTGAGTCGGGATCGTCCGGCTCAGGGCCTGGTTCAATCATACACCTCGGAGGGCTAGGTCGCCTCCCACATAATGTCCAGAACAGGGGCAAGTCTCTTCCCAAAATAACAGCATATGGAAGTCTTTTCATCACCCCCACTTCATGTTGAACCTCTCCACACGAGGTAGCAATGGTGACCCTTTCCATAGGGTATTCACGTAGGTCTCCATGAATACAAAGTACCCCTACTTTATGTCCCGTAGGGTTTTCCCCGGAGACCAAGGAGGCATGTACAAGAGTCACTACACTTCCTGAGTCCAACAAAGCCTCTGCTGTATAGCCATTAACACGTACTTTGCAGAGATGGGGCTCCTCCCCCATAGTAACAGTGCTTACGGTACAAACAGTATGGGCATACATTGATACCCGGCGAGCGTACCGGCAGTCCATGGGTTCTGATGTGAGTGGGCACTGTGCCATCACATGCCCGAGCTGATGGCACCGCCAGCACATAACAGCAGAGGTGTCCCTGTTTCGGGTGTCTGACTTTGGGGAACCGGGACTCCGGCTGACCTTAGTCTGGGGTTTACTCTCTGCCAGGGCTGAAGACGGGGCAGCACCCGAGGAGGGACGGGAGTCTTTTACCAACTGTGAAGGGGGCGTATCCCTACGGAGTGCCCGCCGTGAAGCAGAGTCCCGGACCAACTCCTGGGTAGCTGTGTAGCGTTCCACCAAATTCACTAGCTGGTCTAGGGTACCGGGGTCCCCCTGTCCCACCCACCGTTGAATGGGGGCTGGCAAAGTCCGCACAAACCGTTCAATCACCACCCGCTCAATCATTTGTCCGGGGTTCAAGGTCTCCGGCTGCAGCCATTTTTTTACAAGGTCCAGTAAGACATGGGCCTGTGAGCGTGCAGGTTTTCCCTCCTCAAAGGACCACTGATTCACTCGTTGGGCCCGGAGATAAGTGTTAACCCCCATTCGTGCAAGGATCTCACCTTTCAGTGTGCCATAGTCCTTGGCATCCTCCGTGCTGAGATCCAGGTAGGCTTTTTGGGGTTCACCTACCAAGAACGGGGCCACGACATCAGTCCAACGGTCGATAGACAATTTCTCTCGCTCAGCGGTCCTCTCAAACACGGAGAGAAAGGCTTCTGGGTCATCCTCTGCACTCATCTTCGTAAGTGCCGCCCTTACTCTGTCCTGGGCCGCTGGAAGGACTGGATGACCTGGAGTTACCGCCGGGAGCGCTTCTCGCAGAGCAGAAAGCTGCTTAGTCAACAAGCTGTTTGTCTCCTGTTGCTGAACTAACGCCCGCTGGAGCTGGACATTGGTTTGTTGCTGCTGAGCATTAGCCTGTTGCTGCTGAGCATTAGCCTGTTGCTGTTGTGCACTGGTTTGTGCAAAAGCCTGCTGTAGTTGAGCAGTAGACTGGGCCAGCTGCTTTACAAGATCCTCCATAGTGGCTGCTGAGTTAAACTGTAACTTTGCAGGCTTGATCATAAACATGTGAAAACTGGGTTGTTGCCCCTAGCAACCAGGCTGCAACGCCTGTAAGCTTCGTGGACCCGCCGATCCACCGCAAACAGTCAGTAAATTTTTTTTTTTTTTCTTCCGGGTAAGTACCTCTTAGGCCATTGCCCTTAGCAACCAGGCTGCCATGCCCGCATTCTCCACCATAATGTGAGGTAGCAGCGTTGCTTGGGCAAAAACGTGAGGCAGTGAGGCAGCAGCGTGTTCACACCAATAGTCTATTTATTGTTGCAGCATAAATAGATCCAATTTCCCACTGTCAAAGTCTCTTCCGGATCACAGCCGGTGCATATAGACAAATTCTTTGCATCAAAAAGTCTTGTTATCTTAGGACACCGTTAACCGCAGGGATCTGTGTAAGGTTCTCCTAGGCTCACACTCTTGGCCTGTGTTCACTCCACACAGAGCCAGCCCAGCTCACACAGCATGTGTTAGCTTCACCAAGCCTGGCTCTCAACTGAGACACACCCTGCTGTGCTCTGCATGATTTAAACGAAAATGCCGGACATGAGGATGGCTACAAAACCTGGACTGGGAGGAGGGATCTGTCTCCCTGTTACCCTTTGTGCTATACTCCCAGTAATAGCTATAGCAAACTCAGAGGGTTTCCAGACACATTCTGGGGGACACATAGCGGTCTTCAAATATTACCCCTGTCACTGCCTCACAATATATACATATATATATATAAAAATATATATATATATTAAAAAAAAAAGCATTTTTAATGGTAAAATAAATAAATCCTACTTTATTTTTTTATCCCCTTCTTGTAAATAATAAAGTCTTATAATTAGTACCATATAGTAATTTTGGCCAACATCTTGTAGTAATGTTCCCATCCTGGTCCACATCTTTTAGTAATGTCCCCCATCCTGTTCCACTTCTTGTAGAAATGTGTCTCATCTTGGTCTAATTCTGTAGAAATGTGTCCATCCTTGTCCTCTTGAAGTAATGTGCCCCATCATTGTCCCCATCGCGTAGCAATATCCCCATCATGTTCGCTATTCTGTAGTAATGTGTCCCATCCTTGTCCCCATCCTGTAGTAATGTGCTCATTCTTGTCCCCATCCTGTAGTAATGTGCTCATCCTTGTCCCCATCCTCTAGCAATGTGCCTATCTTTGCCTCATCCTGCAGTAATGTGCTCATCCTTGTCCCCATCCTGTAGTAATGTGCTCATTCTTGTCCCCATCCTGTAGTAATGTGGTCATCATTGCCCCATCCTGTAGAAATGTGCCCATCATTGTGCCCCATCCTGTAGTAATGTGCCCATCCTTGCCCAATCCTGTAGTAATATATCTATCCTTGCCCCATCCTGTAGTAATGTGCCCATCCTTGTCCCCATCATGTAGTAATGTGCCCATCATTGTCCCCTTTTAGTAATGTGCCCGTGCTGGTGTTCTTCTTGTAGTGATGTTCCCTTTCCTGGTCCTCTTCTTGTAGCAATGCCTCATCCTTTAGAAGTGTCACCTACTGTGCCATCCTTCACACATATACACACACAGACACACACAAAAAAAAACAAACAATTTTTCTCACCTATCTTGTGTTCCACAGTGTCTTCTTTCCTGCTTCTTGCTGCCCGCAGCCCCCTTGATGATTACAGCCGGTGCAGGGGGGCAATCGCATTCAGCACTTTATTTCAGATAACTGATTTGTAGGCACTGCATAGAGACAAGCTCTGTGCACAGCTATTTCAATGGCAGCCGCCGACCAATCAGAGGCAGCAGCTGATGCGTATGACATCAGTTGCTTGACTCTGATTGGACAGCAGCTGTCAGTGGACTACCTGTGCACAGAACTTGTCTCTACGCAGCGCCTGCAAGTCAGTCATCTGAAATAAAGCACTGAATGCAGCGTCCTCCTGCACAGGCCGTGATTATCAAGGTGGCCACAGGCCTGCGGTGTGTTTGATACTCTTAATCTTAACGTATATATCCTCATATGTTTCCCTTTATTATCTCCAGTAATTGTATTATTACAGTGGATTCTTTATGATGGTACATCATTATCTTCTCCCCATTCAGGTCCCTACAATATCTGATCCCCCTCAGTGGGAATTTTCTATATTTAGAGAATTTTTCTGATTTACTTCTCAAGGATGGATATGGACAGGGACAAGATAGTGGAGAGGATATTACAGCTCACCCTAGAGATCCTTTTCCGGCTTACTGGAGAGGTGAGAGAGTCTGATGATGTCACATTACATCATTCTTATCTATGGGAATAACAGATGGACAGAACTGGAGAGGTGAGGACTCTGGAAATGTCTGTAGTGAGATTTCTTACTGTGTCTCTCCATAACCAGGATTATACAGTAGTGAAGAAGACCTCTAGTGAGCGCTGTCAGGACCCTGTGTCTGAGGGATGGGGAAGACTCCTGAGCCGAATCACGGGGCCTTCACTTCACCCCCCGATACATGAGGACATGAATGACCAGAAGATCCTAGAACTCGCCTACAAGATGATTGAGCTGCTGACTGGAGAGGTGACAGTGCTGGGAATGCTGGGAAATTACACAGTAATGTCGCGGGCGGGGAGGAGGGTGTCAGCACACCGCGCTCACCCCTTCTGCTCGGGTCCGGCAGCTGCTCCTGGTGGCTCGAGCCGTGGGCCGGATCCCGGGGTGTCTCGAGCGACACTCCTCGCCCGTGAGTGAAAGGGGGGTGTTTGTTGGGTGTGGGGATTGTTATAGTTCGTGACGCCACCCACGGTTGTGGTGATTGCACCACCGCTGCTCAGTGTGGGGGTCCCGGGGATGGTGATGCGGAGCAGCCAGGTGTTGTGTTGCCCCTCCGTGGGTAGGGGTTGGTGATCCCGGGGCCCGGTGATGAGATGTGAAGTGTAGGGCCTGGAGGGCGCAGGGGCGCGGGGGCAGCGCTGTGCCTTGCGGCACTATGGTACTCACTCAGCCTGACACACGGACACAGTTTGTACGGTAAACCAACGGCTGGTAGGACGGTCCCACAGACGGCTGCACCTGCACTCCCGATAGGTGACGGTGACGTTACTCTTCCTTGCACCTATGTTGTCTGATGGTAGCGGTGGATTCCCTCCGGTTACCCGCTCCCCGGCTGCAATCTGGGCCGGAGGAGCCCTACACTTTGCCCGCAGGCGCTGGCCCTGGGGAAACTTGTGCCTTGGCGGTGGCGGTGTCTCCCCGGTAATGGTCGGGCTGTTGCCGTCAATCGGGACTTGGTTGCTGGGGGATCTGCGTCCCCGTCACTGACGGATTTGGCAAATTCGGCGACTCCTAGCCTTGCCGGGGTCCGAGAGGCCCCTGCCCTGGTGCTGACTGTCCTTCGGAACACTGCTCCAGACCACCGGGCACACAGCCAACGGGGTCCTTCCAGGAACTTCCAAACTGTCCCCCTCCAAACAGTCACCGCCGTCGCTGACCTTGCTGTTCTAGCCCTACACACAGCTGGGCTCTCAGGCTTTCTTTCCTTCTTTACTCCTTTTCTTTCCTCCACTTTCACTTCTTGGTTGTTTACTCTAGCCCCTGCCTGGGCTACTCCTCACTCCTTCCACTTCCTCCTCCCTGACTAGACTGCCTGAAACTTCCTGCCTCCAGTGTTGTGAGCTCCTCGGTGGGCGGAGCCAACCGCCTGGCCCACCCCCTGGTGTGCATCATCAACCTCTGGAGGAAGGCAACAAGGATTTCTGGTTAGCAGGTGTGCCTACCTGGAGTGTGGGGGTGTGGTGGTGTTGTTACTCGTGTCCCCTGGCTTGCCCAGGGCGACACATTCCCCCTTAGCAAAATGCAGACCGTCCGCGGGCTGCCGTCCTACACCGGTTTTATTTTTCTGTAAAAGGGGATAACAAGGGTTAAGCAAACATCAATAACATTTTTAATCATAAACTCTTCCCAAACGGGAGGCACATTTACTTAAAAGTTGCAACGGTGTACGGTCACGGTTTCCGCTCTCTCCCACCCAAGCAACCTGGCCCTGATGCTGCCCCTAAAACCCAGGCAGCATCCCTTTACCCACAGTCCAGCACAAGTCACCCGAGCGGGATCTGTCCTTCCCCTCCAGAGGGTGGCCACCGGTTCTTTGGTGGCTGGGCCCTAGCCTGCTCTGCTCAGGGCCCTCCCTCCAACCTGCCTCTCCGGAGGCGGTATTGCGGAAACGGTAACGGTACCCAACATATTTACAAGCCACTAACGTTTGTGGTGCCCTGCAGAGTTCACGGGCTTGTCCATGGATAGTTCCCATGCAAATAAACTTAAATGGTCCCTACGGGGACAACGGTGCCGGCTCCAGCCGGTTGCAAATCACACGGTGAATCAGGTGAAGTACTCGGTCATTTTCATTTTCATCATTTCAAACTTTCAAACTTAACAAACAAACTTGTAAACATGCTGACTGGTGGTCCCAACGGGGACTGTGCAGCGGCATTCCGCTACCTTTTTCGGCTCAACAGTCCATTCTCACTCGTGGGGCTCTAGTGCCACCTTCACATGGTGCACCGCTCTGGACCCCGATGGTAGCTAGCTGCAGGCGATCTTCTTCCATATTCATGCGGGCATGCACATCCGCTCTATGCCCCTCTCGGGCATCGATCTCCCTGCGCAGCTGCTGTTGCCGCCGCTCCCAGCCGGGAGTACTTTCTGTTTGCTCCGGTTCAGCGTGTGCGGGGGACGGACCCAGCCAGAGTCCCTCTGTGTCGGCTACGACCGGCACCTTCAGTAATGAGGGACCCCGCTGTGACATGGCCTCCTCTGCCTCCTGGCAGCTGCATCCCCGCCGTGCCTCCGGTGCATCTTTGCTGACGGGCTCAGCCTTTGGCTTCTTCCATAGAAGCGGGTCAGGGTGGTCATGAACTTCTGCTGCAGGTCGGTCCGCCGGGGCGGATTGGCAGGGTACCGCTACCGGTGGTGGTGGTAGCGGGCCTAGTAGCGGGGCAGCAGCAGCTAACGCGGGTAGCGGGGGAGGCAGCAGGGTGAACGGGGGTAGGCCGGGCCCCTCAGCCGCAGCGGCCGATCCCTCGGGAATACAGGGACGTGGGTCTCTTACCCGTTCCTCCAAATCTTCCTCCACCTCGCATCTCCGCATAGCAGCCACCACGTCCGCCATGTCGGCCTCCCGCTCCTCCAGGAGGAGCTGCCTGTGGACCTGCAGACGGCTGCTTAGCTGGACGGTCCGGACTTCCACCCACGCCGCCATGCCAGGCGCGGGGACCACGGTGTTGTTGGTCGGACTCAGCATCTTTAGCAGCGGCCTCTTCCAGGAACCAGTAAATGGCCGCAGGGTCCTGGCATCCCTGCTTCCATAGCCGCGCTTACATGCGGCCAGCCGCCATTTCGTCCCCCTTAGCTCTTTTCGGCCCCTCCTCTCTCGGGGCGGGGTTTTGGCCTTCGCGCTTCTACTGCTCGAGAAGACGCTCGAGCGGGAACTTTTCGCGCCAAAGATGGCGGCTTCTGAAATTTTTCTGCCGGATGCCTCCGGCGGTAACAAGGCGCACCTCTACCTGACGGCAGAGCGGTAAGATCCTGTTCGTGACGCCAAGTTGTCGCGGGCGGGGAGGAGGGTGTCAGCACACCGCGCTCACCCCTTCTGCTCGGGTCCGGCAGCTGCTCCTGGTGGCTCGAGCCGTGGGCCGGATCCCGGGGTGTCTCGAGCGACACTCCTCGCCCGTGAGTGAAAGGGGGGTGTTTGTTGGGTGTGGGGATTGTTATAGTTCGTGACGCCACCCACGGTTGTGGTGATTGCACCACCGCTGCTCAGTGTGGGGGTCCCGGGGATGGTGATGCGGAGCAGCCAGGTGTTGTGTTGCCCCTCCGTGGGTAGGGGTTGGTGATCCCGGGGCCCGGTGATGAGATGTGAAGTGTAGGGCCTGGAGGGCGCAGGGGCGCGGGGGCAGCACTGTGCCTTGCGGCACTATGGTACTCACTCAGCCTGACACACGGACACAGTTTGTACGGTAAACCAACGGCTGGTAGGACGGTCCCACAGACAGCTGCACCTGCACTCCCGATAGGTGACGGTGACGTTACTCTTCCTTGCACCTATGTTGTCTGATGGTAGCGGTGGATTCCCTCCGGTTACCCGCTCCCCGGCTGCAATCTGGGCCGGAGGAGCCCTACACTTTGCCCGCAGGCGCTGGCCCTGGGGAAACTTGTGCCTTGGCGGTGGCGGTGTCTCCCCGGTAATGGTCGGGCTGTTGCCGTCAATCGGGACTTGGTTGCTGGGGGATCTGCGTCCCCGTCACTGACGGATTTGGCAAATTCGGCGACTCCTAGCCTTGCCGGGGTCTGAGAGGCCCCTGCCCTGGTGCTGACTGTCCTTCGGAACACTGCTCCAGACCACCGGGCACACAGCCAACGGGGTCCTTCCAGGAACTTCCAAACTGTCCCCCTCCAAACAGTCACCGCCGTCGCTGACCTTGCTGTTCTAGCCCTACACACAGCTGGGCTCTCAGGCTTTCTTTCCTTCTTTACTCCTTTTCTTTCCTCCACTTTCACTTCTTGGTTGTTTACTCTAGCCCCTGCCTGGGCTACTCCTCACTCCTTCCACTTCCTCCTCCCTGACTAGACTGCCTGAAACTTCCTGCCTCCAGTGTTGTGAGCTCCTCGGTGGGCGGAGCCAACCGCCTGGCCCACCCCCTGGTGTGCATCATCAACCTCTGGAGGAAGGCAACAAGGATTTCTGGTTAGCAGGTGTGCCTACCTGGAGTGTGGGGGTGTGGTGGTGTTGTTACTCGTGTCCCCTGGCTTGCCCAGGGCGACACAGTAACACTATGAAGGGTTCGGAGGATCACTGTATTATTGTATGTGTCAGGTTTCTTTAAGGTGTCAGGATGTCACCATCTATTTCTCCATGGAGGAGTGGGAGTATTTAGAAGGACCCAAATCTCTGTACGAGGACAGGGACAAGATGGCAGAGAGGATATTCCACCTCACCCTAGAGATCCTCTTCCGGCTTACTGGAGAGGTGAGAGATTCTGATGACGTCACATTCCATCATTCTTATCTATGGGAATAACAGATGGACAGAACTGGAGAGGTGAGGACTCTGGAAATGTCTTTAGTAAGATTTATTAATGTGTCTCTCCATAACCAGGATTACACAGTAGTAAAGAAGACCTCTAGTGAGCGCTGTCAGGCCCCTGTATCTGAGGGATGGGGAAGAACCCGGAGCCCAATCACGGGGCCTCCACCTCACCCCCCGATACATGAGGACATCAATGACCAGAAGATCCTAGAACTCACCTACAAGATAATTGAGCTGCTGACTGGAGAGGTGACACTGCTGAGAATGCTGGGACATTATACAGTAACGCTATAAAGGGATCAGGGGATGACGGTATCATTGTATGTGTCAGGTTTCAATAAGGTGTCAGGATGTCGCCGTCTGTTTCTCCATGGAGGAGTGGGAGTATTTAGAAGGACACAAAGATCTGTACAAGGACGTGATGATAGAGGTTCCCCAGTCCCTCACATCACCAGGTAATAGACAGGACTAAATACACACCGCCTATATCTGTATGTAAAGAATTAATTCAGTCCCTGTATGTGTTTCCTCCAGTTCTATCCAGTAAGAGGACAACACCAGAGAGATGTCCCCATCCTCTTCTTCCACAGAACTGTAAACAAGAAGATCCCTATGTTCCTCAGGACCATCAGGTAGATGGAGAGAAGGTGTCATGAAATCTCCCTACGATGTGTAGACGGCTGTGAAGGTCTTGTGCTCAGTCTTGTTTTATCCACCAGTATTATATGTTTTATACTTGTGTAATGAGAACGGTGGAGATGACAGGATTAGAGCTGATCATAGATGGGACTTCTCCATCTGTCTGTAACTTTTACAATATTTGTTTCAGGGGGAAGACCTGACCCATATTAATACTACAGAGACATATGTGAGGGGTGATGAGCGGTGTAAAGAGGAGATTCCTACATATGACTACCCAGGTGAGTAGTGACCACTAAATACAGAGAAGTCACAGATTCTTCTCAGTCACCGGCTGTGGCTGCTTTATCAGTGGTGTTGTCCAGACATATCATAATTGTGTGATAACCATTATGCCGCTAGATCACAACATTGTCTTCTACCCAGAATTGTTCAAATTAAAGGGGTGGTTCACCCATATTTTTTATTGTCTAGATCGATATTATATTGAGAAACAATGTTTCTCTCAAATACCTTATGTTGGCAATAGTGCCTGTGAGAGGCGCTATTGTGGACCGCTGTTCTCCACTCTGTGACCCCCGGGCTCCGTGATCTCGGGGATCCAGTGACGTCATGTTTAGTCCCGGACACATCACATCCCTGCGGCCAGCCCCAGTCTTCCTGACTCACTGAGCTGTGGGCGGTGTTTCACCGCTTGTCACAGCTCAGCGTGTCTTTTGCTTGCACTGCTTTGCTGTGAGTGAGGAGGGAGCTGATGGGCTGTGATGAGCGGTGAAACGCCGCCCAATACCCAGTCACTCACGGACACTGCGGCCCGCCGCGGTGTCATGAACTTGACGTGACGTCACCGGATCCCCAAGGTCACAGAGCCCGGGGGTCACGGAGCGGGGAACAGCGGTCTGCAATAGCGCCTCTCACAGGTACTGTTGCCAACATAAGGTATTTGAGAGAAACATTGTTTCTCAATATAATATTGATCTAGACAATAAAAAATATGGGTGAACCACCCCTTTAATTTGGGTTCTGAAAGCCCTTCTATAGAGCTTACAACCTGGAGGATCCTCTTCCCCTGGATTAATAAGATGCTGACCATTCCCTGCTGCAAAAGCAAATAACAGTGTACAGTGGGGAAAAAAAGTATTTAGTCAGCCACCAATTGTGCAAGTTCTCCCACTTAAAATGATGATGATTATTATTATTATTATTATTATTATTATAGCACCATTTATTTCATGGCCCTTTACATGTGAAAAGGGGTACACATAGTAGGGAGAAGTACAATAATCATAAACAAAACAAGGTACAGACTTGTACAGGAGGAGAGAGGATCCTGTCTGCGAGGGCTCACAGTCTACAAGGGATGGGTGAAGATACTGTAGATATAGGTAGAGATAGTCGTGCGGCTCTATATCAGACTTGAGGGTTACTGCAGGTTGTAGGCTTGTCGGAAGAGGTGGGTCTTCAGATTCCTTTTGAAGCCTGTCAAGGTAAACGAGAGCCTGATACGTTGAGGCAGGGCAATCTAGAGTATGGGGGATGCAGGGGAGAAATCTTGGATGCGATGGTGGGAAGAGGAGATAAGAGGGGAGTAGAGAAGGAGATCTTGTGAGGATCGAAGATTACGTGCGGGTAAGTACCGGGAGACTAGGTCACAGATGTAGGGAGAGGACAGGTTCTGGATGGCTTTGTAGGTCATGGTTAGGGTTTTGAACTGGAGTCGTTGGGCAATGGGAAGCCAGTGAAGGGATTGGCAGAGAGGAGACGTCAGGGAGTAGTGGGGGGACAGGTGGATTGTCAGCATAGTTTAGAAGTTATTGTAGGGGTGATAGACCGTTAGAAGAGAGGCCACAGAGGAGGAGGTTGCAATAGTCCAGGCAGGAGATAATAAGGGGATGCACTAGGGTTTTTGCAGCTATTTGGGATGTACGAATCCGGGAAATATTTTTGAGTTGGAGGCGGCAGGTCTTGGACGTGTGGCTTGAAAGAGAGAGCACAGTCTAGAGTTACTGTAATTGACATCATAGTTAGACCTCAACTATGACAGACAAAATGAGAAAACAAATCCAGAAAATCACCTTGTCTGATTTGGCAAGATTTTTTTTGCAAATTATGGTGGAAAATAAGTATTTAGTCACCTAAAAACATGCAAGATTTCTGGCTCTCACAGACCTGTAACGTTTTCTTTAAGAGGCTCCTCTGTCCTCCACTCATTAGCTATAGTAATGGCACCTGTTTGAACTTGTTATCAGTGTAAAAGACACCTGTCCAAAACCTCAAACAGTCACACTCTAAACTCCACTATGGTGAAGACCAAATAGCTGTCGAAGGACACCAGAAACAAAATTGTAGCCCTGCCACAGGCTGGAAAGACTGAATCTGCAATAGGCAAACAGCTTGGTGTGATGAAATCAACTGTGGGAGCAATAATAAGAAAATGGAAGACATACAAGGTCATCTGATAATCTCCCTCAATCTGGGGCTTCACGCAAGATCTCACCCCGCGGGGTCAAAATGATCACAAGAACAGTGAGCAAAAATCCCAGAACCACATGGGGGGACCTAGTGAATTCCCTGCATAGAGCTGGGACCACCGTAACAAAGGCTACTATCAGTAACACACTATGCCGCCAGGGACTCAGATCCTGGAGTGCCAGACATGTTCTCCTGCTTAAGCCAGTACATATCCGGGTCCGTCTGAAGTTTGCTAGAGAGCATTTGGATTATACAGAAGAGTGTTGGGAGAATGTCGTATGGTCTGATGAAACCAAAGTAGAACTGTTTAGTAGAAACACAACTCATCGTGTTTGGAGGAGACAGAATGCTCAGTTGCATCCAATCAACACCATACCTACTGTGAAGCATGGGGTGGCAACATCATGCTTTGGGGCTGTTTCTCTGCAAAGGGACCAGGACGACTGATTTGTGTACATAAAAAAATGAATTGGGCCATGTATCATGAGATTTTGATTGTAAACTTTACATCACCAAGTGCATTGAAAATGAATCGTGGTTGGATATTTCAGCATGATAATGATCCCAAGCACACCGACAGGGCAGCGAAGGAGGGGGTTTGAAAGAAGCATATGAAGGTCCTGGAGTGGCCTAGCCAGATCTCAACCCCATAGAAAACCTTTCAAGGGAGTTGAAAGTCTGTGTTGCCCAGTAACATGCCCAAAACATCACTGCTCTAGAGGAGATCTGCATGGAGGAATGGGCCAACATACCACCAACAGTGTGTGCCAACCTTATGAAGACTTACAGAAAACGTTTGAACTCTGCCATTGCCAACAAAGGATATATAACAAAATATTGAGATTAACTTTTGTTATTGACCAAATACTTATTTTCCACCATAGTTTGCCAAAAAATCTTGCCAAATCATACAAATTAATTTTGTGGATTTGTTTTCTCATTTTGCCTCTCATAGTTGTGGTCTACCTATGATGTAAATTACAGGCCTCTCTCATCTTTTTATGTGGGAGAACTTCCACAATTGGTGGCTGACTAATTACTTTTTGTCTCCACTGTACATAGAATGCTGTGACAAGTTAGAAAATCATTTGAAGAAAAATATTGTGATGGGCAATGATGCTGTTACCTTCCTAGAATCGTGATATCTTAATTGATGAATCTACCTTTTCTTTTTTTCTGTGCTGCTGAATGTGCTCATAATGTCCCTACAAGATCAGGTTCTTTAATCGAAGTACACGTGATCACCCAGCATTGGCTTTCTGCAGCGGCTGGGCGATCACGTGAACATCTATTAAAGAATATGAATATTCACTGCTCCCTATGATGATAATCCCGGGCATGTGGAGCAGCGAATATGTCGGCAGCTGATGCTGGTGTAAGTGGCCACGCATGGAAGTGACCTCATGTGCTGCATCAGCATCAGCATCAGAGGACCAGAGAGAAGGTGAGCATAATTGTTTTTTTTTTCTTCTTTTTTTTTACTGTGTGTGGCATGATGGAGATCATATGTACCAGTATAGGGCCATGCTTTGGGTATATACCAAGATGGGGCCATGTTGTGGACATTTACAAGAATGGGAACATGATGTGGACCTATACCAAGGTGAGGCTATGATGTGGACACATACCAGGATAAGCCTATGTTGTGAACATAAACCAGGATGGGGATATATGCCAGGATGGGACCATGATGGGGACATATACTAGGATGGAGACATGATTTGGACATTTACCAGGATGGGGTTATGATGTGGAGATATACCACCGAAGGGCCATAATCTGGACATATACCAAAATTAGGCCATGATGTAAATATAAATCATGATTGGGATATATACCAGGATGGGGCAATTATGGGGGCATATATACCAGGATGGGGCCAAGATGAGGGCATATATGCCAGGATGAGGACCATGACGGGGACATATGTACCAGGGTGGGGCCATGATGGGGACTTATATACCAGGATGGGGCAATGATGGGGACATATATACCAGAATGGGGCCATGATGGGGACATATATACCTGGATAGAGCCATGATCGGGACATATATACCAGGATGGAGCCATTATGGGGTCATATATACCAGGATGGAGCCATTATGTGGTCATATATACCAGGATGGAGCCATGATGGGGTCATATATACCAGGACGGAGCCATAATGGGGTCATATATACCAGGACGGATGATGGGGTTATATATACCAGGATGGAGCCATGATGGGATCATATATACCAGGATGGAGCCATAATGGGGACATATATACCAGGATTGGGCCATGATGGGGACATATATGCCAGGATAAGGCCATGATGGGGACATATATATGATGGGAACATACAGCGCTGGCAAAAATTAAGAGACCACTTCCAAATTGTCAGTTTTTCTGATTTTTCTCTTTATAGGTATATTTTTGAGTAAAATATAAATGGTTCTTTTATTCTATAAACTACTGACAACATGTCTCCGAATTTCCAAAAAAAAAAAATTGTATTTATTTTCTGAAAATGAGAAATGGTCAAAATAACCAAAAAATGCATTGCTTTCAGACCTCAAATAATGCAAAGAAAACAAGTTCATAATCATTTACAAACAACAATACTAATGATTTACCTCAGGAAGAGTTCAGAAATCAATATTTTGTGGAATAACCATGACTTTTAATCACAGCTTTCATGCGTCTTGGCATGCTTTCCACCAGTCTTTCACACTGCTTTTGGGTGACATTATGCCACTCCTGGTGCATAAATGTAAGCAGTTCTTTGTTTGATAGCTTGTGACTATCCATCTTCCTCTTGATTACATTCCAGAGGTTTTCATTAGGGTTCACGTCTGGAGATTGGGCTGGCCATGACAGGGTTTTGATGTGGTGGTCCTTCATCCACACATTGATTGACCTAGCTGTGTGGCATGGCGCATTGTCCTGCTGGAAAAAACAGTCCTCAGAGTTGGGGAACATTGCCTGAGCAGAAGGAAGCAACTGCTTTTCCAGGATAACCTTGTATGCGGCTTGATTCATATGTCCTTCGCATGAAAGCTGTGATTAAAAATCATGGTTATTCCACAAAATATTGATTTCTGAACTCTTCGTGAGTTAAAACATTATTAGTATTGTTATTTCTAAATGATTATGAACTTGTTTTCTTTGCATCATTTGAGCTCTGAAAGCAATGCATTTTTTGTTATTTTGACCATTTTACATTTTCAGAGAATAAATACAAAATGTATTGCTTGGAAATTTGGAGACATGTTGTCAGTAATTTTATAGAATAAAAGAACAATTAACATTTTACTCAAAAATATACCTATAAAGAGAAAAATCTGAAAAACTGTCAATTTGGAAGTGGTCTCTTAATTTTGCCAGAGCTGTATATACCAGGATGTGGCCATGATGGGGACATATAAGTGCTTCTCAATAAATTAGAATATCCTCAAAAAGTTAATTTATTTTAGTAATTCAATACAAAAAGGGAAACATATATTATATTATATAGAGTCATTACACACAGAGGGATCTATTTCAAGTGTTTATTTCTGTTAATGTTGCTGATTACGGCTTACAGCCAATGAAAACCCAAAAGTCATTATCTTAGAAAACCAATGATCAGAGTAACCAATGCAACAGATGGTATGCAGGCAGAAGAAATGTTTACGGTTGCATATTATGTGATCTGTCTCATTCTTGAGAAAATATGTATTTAATCTGCTTTTTAGGTAGAAAAATAGTGTGACTTTATAGATTTAGGTAGTTGGGTGTTTTTCCAAAAGGGTTAATGTTTGGAAAGTTATTCATTGATTATCACATTCATGTGTGTTTTGTACTAGGTTGGTTTCATATAAGGATTTATGTTTATTTATCTGTGTATGCCTATGAGTCCTTTCCAAAACGCGTAAGGCAGGGGCCTTATTAGGTCCACATCATGAGACATATTTGATTTTATCAAGTATGTGTTTTTTCAATAAAGAAGACAGAATTTTTTGGTGCTGGACCTTTCCTTTTTTCTATTTGACTTGTGGTAGCCAGCCACGTCTGCGCACTTGTGGATCTGCAGAACTAAAGATGAGCTTTCTCCCCATCCCTGTTTTTTGTGGGTTACATATTCAGCTCCTTTTGATTATTGGGCCTGGTGTCTTTCATCTTTCTTTCTCTTGACAATACCCCATAGATTCTCTATGGGGTTTAGGTAAGGCAAGTTTTCTGGCCAATCAAGCACAGTGATACTGTGGTTATTAAACCAGGTATTGGTACTTTTGGCAGTGTGGACAGGTGCCAAGTCCTGCTGGAAAATGACATTTCCATCTCCATAAAGCTTGTCAGCAGAGGGAAGTATAAAGTGCTCTAAATTTTTTTGGTAGACAGCTGCGTTGACTTTGGTCTTCATAAAACATAGTAGATGTACGCCAGCAGATGACATGGCTTCCAAAACCACCACTGATTGTGGAAACTTCACACTAGACCTCAATCAGCTTGGATTGGGGCCTCTCCACTCTTCCTCCAGACTCTGGGACCTTGCTTTCCAAATTAAGTGCAAAATTTACTTTCATCTGAAAACAACTTGGACCACTAAGCAACAGTCTCTGGTATAGCAAGGCCACCGGGGTAGCTGAGGCTGGAGGCACGGCCGGGTCAGACAGACTGGGGCATAGTACACCACTGTAACAAAGCACAGTGGGCAAGGGGACCTGTCAGCTAGCTGGCTAGGGCAAACACTAACTAAACAAGTTGATCAGGCACCTTGCCTAGTGGAGAGAGCAGTACGTATGCACTACTTCTCAGCAGTAGGCAGCATCGCACGCGCGCACCCCAGGGACACTCCCAGGAGGAGGAAGCAGGGGGCGCACATGTGGAGGGAGAAAGAGACACTGGGACACATGTGAGAGCTGGCCGTGGTGGTGAGTAGCACACATGTGGGAGGAGGAGAGCAGGGAGCGCAGGGACGCCAGCGCTAGACATTCACTCTGCCATATAGCTGTATGAAAGGTCCAACTCCTGTTGTAGAAAACATTCCCTAAACCATGACACTTCCTCCACCACCTTTCATTGACTTCTTAACACACTTTGGGTTCAGTCTTTCCCCAGTTTGTCGACGAACATGTTTTCTATCAGACCCAAATAAATTAAACTTGTTTTCATCACTAAAGTAACCTGTGGACCATCTCTCCTCTGTCCACACAACATGCTCCTCACCAAAGGTGAGTCTAGCCTTTTAATTTTTTCTGCTAATGAGAGGTTTGGTCACTGCACAGTGGGATTTCAGTCCAAATGCTCTTAAACGTTGTGACACTGTATGACGAGACAGATCCTTACCCTGTTCAGTACTGAACTGGCGAATAATTCCAGCTGCGGTGTTGAAACGAGTACCCATGAAGTTCTTCCGCATTATCCTGTTCTCTCTTGCATTTGTCTCTTGAGGGTGACTAGCTTTTTTGGGGGACTTGAAAGAGTTTGTGATGTTGTAAAGATGCAATATTCCCGAAAACACAGAGCTGGAATGACCAAATTCTCTTGCTATAGCTAATAGGGTCACCGCTTTGGATTTCATCTGGACAATCTGCTACCAGAGGGTTTCAGTCATTTTGGAACGGCACACCATTTTTGCATAGACAGTGCAAAATGGAAAGTTAGGCTGCCAGTTACATAGGGTTTGTCAGATTATTAAGGAAATTAGCGTCAGGTGTCAGATTAACAGTAGTAACTTGCAGGTATCTAAAAGTGTTCTCTAATTTTGATCAGAGTTCTTTTTCATTTACCTCATTTACATTTTAAGTATGTGCTTTGGAATAAATTAAATTTATGAAATAAGCTTAACCCCTTCACCCTCAGCCACTAAAACACCCTAATGACTTGGCCATTTTTTGCAATTCTGACCAGTGTCATTTTGACAGGATATAACTCTGGAATACTTCAACGGATCGTGGCGATTCTGACACTGTTGTTTCATGACATATTGTACTTCATGATAGTGGTAAATTGAAACCGATATTTTCTTGTGTTTATTTGTAAAAATTTTGAAAGTGTGGCAAAAATATTAGACTCTTTGCAATTTTCAAACTTTGAAAGTTTATGCCTATAAATCCCACAGATCTGTCACACAAACTAGTAACTAAATAACATTTCCCACATGTCTACTTTACACGAGCACAATTTTCGAAACAAAATTTTATTTAACTAGGAAGTTAGAAGGGTTCAACGTTCATCAGCAATTTCTAATTTTTCCAACTAAATTTACAAAACCATTTTTTTTATCAACCTTATCACATTTGAAGTGACTTTGAGAGGCCTAGGTGACAGAAAATACCCTAAAGTGACACTATTCTAAAAAAGGCACCCCTTAAGCTGCCCAAAACCATATCCAAGAAGTATATTAACTCTTTAGGTACTTCACAGGAACTAAAGCAATGTGGAATGAAAAAATGAAAATGTTACTTATTTACACAAAAATGTTACTTTAACCATAAAATTTTGCATTTTCACAAGGTAACAGGAAAAAATGCACCATAAAATTTATTGTGCAGTTTGTGCTGAGTATGCCAATACCTCATATGTGGTAAAAATCAATTGTTTGGGGGCACGGCAGGGCCCGGAAGGGAAGGAGCGCCATTTGAATTTTTGAAAACAAAATTAGTGGATGCAATGTCCTGTTTGGAGACCCCCTGAGGTGCCTAATCAGTGGAGCTCCCCCACAGGTGACCCCATTTTAGAAACTAGAACCCTCATGAAATGTATCTAGATGTTTGGTGAACACTTTGAACCCTGGGAGATTCACAGATGTTTATAACGTTGAGCCGTGAAAATATATATTTTTTTTTTTACCACAAAACTTACTTCAACCAGGTAGATTTTTTTTTTCACAAGAATATCAAGAAAAAATGGACCATAAAAGTTATTGTGCAATCTCTCCTGAGTACGCTGATGCCCCATATGTGGTGGAAATAAATTGTTTGGGCGCGCGGCGAGGCTCAGAAAAGAAGGAGCGCCATTTGAATTTTTGAAAGCAAAATCAGCTAGAATCATTAGCAGACGTCATGTCGCATTTGGAGACCCCCTTAGGTGCCTTAACAGTGGAAACCTCTGACAAGTGACCCCAATTTGAAAACTAGATCACCCTCAAGGAACCTATGTAGATGTGTACTGAGCACTTTGAACCCCCCTGGTGATCCAGTGAATTTTATAATATCGCACCGTGAAAATGAAAAAAATACATTTTTACCACAAAAATGTTCTTTCTTTGTTCATTTTCACAAGGACAACAGGATAAAATGGACCTCAAAATGTGTTGGGCATTTTCTCCGGAGTATTCTGATACACCATATGTGGGGGGGGACCACTGTTTAGGTGCACGGCAGGGCTCAGAAGAAAAAAACGCCATTTTAATTTTCAAAATTGTCTGCAATCGTTAGCGAACACCATGTTGCGTTTGAAGAGCCCCTGATATGCCTATACAGGGGAAACCCGTCACATGTGACCCCCAAAGAACCTATATGTGGGACATTGTGTAGGGGGTGTGGGGCGTGTGTAAAAAACAAACAAACAAACCCCCAAACTAGTCAATATCCAGCTCTTGACGAGTTTAAAGATATGAGAAGGGAAATACCAAGGCCAGGTGACCACCCACAGACAGCTGTTTCGGGGTATTGCCCCTCATCAGTGTGGAGTAGGATTCTGGCTAGGTGGGAGCAATGCCTAGTAGACCAGCAAGACAAAACAATCACTGATCTCAGGGAGACCAGCCAGAGAAAACACTGCCGGCAGCCAGCAAAGGCGCTCAACACAGTGAAATCTTAGGTGCTGCTGAGCTAGGGACAGATTTAGCTTGTGTCTTAGGTAGTGTAGGTACTAGGTAGGGTACACAATCCATCTCAACAAACAGTCCTTTTCAGGACAAATACAGCTGTATATAGGCAGTGTATATAGGCAGGCAGGGTATATACTGTGACAGAGTGCTGTGCATAGCACAGGAGGCTCCATTCCAGTCACGTTTGGGGCTGGTGTAGCCTGTTACACATATTATCCATCTCTAAAAAAAAAAGCCAGTCCTTTTCAAGATTAATCCAGCTGTATACAGGCAGTGTACAGTCCCTGACAGAAGTTCTGTCGCTTATCCATGTTATGTAAATAAAAGCTTATCACCTTACTTTAAATTCATCCATTGGTTTTATAAATTACTCTTTTGAAAGCTGAAGCCCTCCCAAATTTGGTTTAAGTTATTAAAATAAAGTTGCTGCATAGCTGAAATATTGATAATTTAATGAACACAGAAAGGTCAGATTTTGGCAAGAAAAAAGTTTTGTCGCCCACAGAAAGTAATGTGAAATTCAAACAAATAATTAACTTCTAATACAAAGATATGTTGCATAACGTTGGTGAATGAAGTTGTGGTACTATTAGAGCCAAATTTAATATTTTGTGTGACTTCCATGAGCTTGAAGGACTGTATCCATGCGGTTCAACAATGATTCATACAATTTATTGATGAAGTCATCAGGAATAGCAAAGAATGCAGTCTTACATGCCTCCCAGAGTTCATCTAGATTCTTTGGTTTTGTCTTCCAAGCTTCCTCTTTCATCCTACCCCAAACATGCTCAATGATGTTCATGTCTGGTGACTGGGCTGGCCAGTCCTTGAGCACCTTGATCTTCTTTGCCAGGGGGAACTTTGTTGTAGAGATGGATGTATGAGATGGAGCACCATCCTGCTGCAGAATTTGACCCCTTTTATGATTGGGAATGTAAGAGGTAGCTAATACTTCTTGATATTTTAGGCTATTGATATTGCCTTCCAGCTTGCAAATGTTTCGCACATCCTCATAGTAAATGTAACCCCAGACCATGATCTTTCCACCAGCAAACGTATGTTTTCTGGATCCATACGGGCTCCAGTAGGTCTCCTGCAGTATTTGTGGGAGCTGTGGTTTAATTCAACTGAAGATTCATCAGAGAAATCCACCTTCTGCCACTTTTTCAGTGTACATCTGTTTAGCAAATCAAAAACGGTCCGTGGAGCCTCTGTTTGGAGTCTCGAGACAGAAAACAGCCAGATATCCCTCCAGGAAGGACCTAGCCAATGAGTGGCTCTTTTTAGGAGACAACCATAACCACCCACAGAAAGTAATGTGAAATTTGGCTCTAATAGCACCACAACTTCATTCACCAACGTTATGCAACATATCTTTGTATTAGAAGTTAATTATTTGTTTGAATTTCACATTACTTTCTGTGGGCGACAAAACTTTTTTCTTGCCAAAATCTGAACTGTGTTCATTAAATGATCAATATTTCAGCTTAGCAGCAACTTTATTTTCACAACTTAAACCAAATTTGGGAGGGTTTCAGCTTTCAAAAGAGTAAGTTATAAAACCAATGGATGGATTTAAAGTCAGGTTATAAGCTTTTATTTACATAACATGGATAAGCACAGAACTTCTGTCAGGGACTGTACACTGCCTGTATACAGCTGGATTAATCCTGAAAAGGACTGGGTTTTTTTTTTAGGGATGGATAATGTGTAACAGGCTACACCAGCCCCAGATGTGGCTGGAATGGAGCCTCCTATGCTATACGTACCGCACTGTGTCACAGTATATAGCCTGCCTGCCTATATACACTGCCTGTATACAGCTGGATTAGTCCTGAAAAGGACTGTTTGTTGAGATGGATTGTGTACCCTACCTAGTACCTACACTACCTAAGACACAAACTAAATCTGTCCCTAGCTCAGCAGCAGCTCTCCCTACACTAGCTGACTGTGGATCAGAGGGATGAGCACAGCGTTGTCAGGTCTTATATAGACCTGATGACGCTGCATGGCCAGCCAATCACTGTAATGCCACAACCAACATGGCTGTGGCATTACAGTGTCTGGCAGCCAATCTCTGCATGTGGGCTGACTCTGTAAAGAACGCAAACATGCAGGGAGTGGGAGCCGAGCATATGCCTGAGCATCTCGCTAGTACTCGGCGCTTGCCGAGTATCTCGAGTACTGAGATGCTCGGGCGAGCACCGAGTACCTGCGAGCATGCTCTCCCATCCCTACAAACAACCCCATTTTGGAAATTTAGACTTTTCAAGGAATTTATCCAGATGCTTGGTTAGTACCTTGAACGCCCAGGTGCTTCACAGAATTTTATAACGTTGAGTGGAGAAAATAAAAAAATACATTTTTACCACAAATTTGTTACTTCAACCAATTTGCAACTAGCTTTTTTTTTTTTTTTAACAAAGGTAACAGGATAAAATGCACCTTACAATTTGTTATTTAATTTCTTCCGAGCATGCCGATACCTCATATGTGGTGGAAATCAACTGTTTGGGTGCATGGCAGGGCTTGGAAGGGAAGGCGTGCCATTTCACTTTTTGAATGCTAAAATAGCTGCAATTGTTAGTGGATGTCATGTCGCGTTTAGAAAGCCCCCGATTTGCCTACACAGTGAAGCTCCTGCATAAGTGACTTCAATTTGGAAACTAGACCAAGGAATTTATCTAGATGGTTGGTGAGCACCTTGAATCCCTGGGTGGTTCACAGAATTTTATACATTGAGCCGTGAAAATAAAAAAAAATGTTTTGTTATTTCAACCAGATAGCTTTTATTATTATTACTAACAAGAGAAAGTGGACCATACAATTTATTCTGCAATTTCTCATGAGTACGCACCATTTGAATTTTACAGCACAAAATTGTCTGGAATAGATAGCGGACACCATATCACGTCTGGAAAGCCCCTGATGTGCCTAAACAGTGGAGCTCTCCCACAAGTGACCCCATTTTGGAACCTAGACCCCTCAAGAAATTTATCCAAATGAGAAAGCCGCGGAGACACCATCACATGTTTCTCAACGCTGGCAGGAAACTAGCCAGGTCTTTCACCGGGAAGGAACAACCACGGGAAGGGCAGTCTCCAGTCAAGGAGACTACCTATACCAAACATGGTATCCATCCACAGACAGCCGTTTCGGGGTATTTGCCCCTCATCAGTGTGGAGTAGGAATCTGGCTAGTGGGGGCAATGCCTAGTAAAAGACTACTTAAGCAAGCATTGTTGACCTTAGGGAGATCAACATATCCACTGCGGAGACACCATCACGTGTTTCTCAACGCAGTGATTCTAGAGCAAAGCCCCCTGGGAAGTATGCAAATGAGAAAGCCGCGGAGACACCATCACATGTTTCTCAACGCTGGCAGGAAACTAGCCAGGTCTTTCACCGGGAAGGAACAACCACGGGAAGGGCAGTCTCCAGTCAAGGAGACTACCTATACCAAACATGGTATCCATCCACAGACAGCCGTTTCGGGGTATTTGCCCCTCATCAGTGTGGAGTAGGAACTCCACACTGATGAGGGGCAAATACCCCGAAACGGCTGTCTGTGGATGGATACCATGTTTGGTATAGGTAGTCTCCTTGACTGGAGACTGCCCTTCCCGTGGTTGTTCCTTCCCGGTGAAAGACCTGGCTAGTTTCCTGCCAGCGTTGAGAAACATGTGATGGTGTCTCCGCGGCTTTCTCATTTGCATACTTCCCAGGGGGCTTTGCTCTAGAATCACTGCGTTGAGAAACACTTGATGGTGTCTCCGCAGTGGATATGTTGATCTCCCTAAGGTCAACAATGCTTGCTTAAGTAGTCTTTTACTAGGCATTGCCCCCACTAGCCAGATTCCTACTCCACACTGATGAGGGGCAAATACCCCGAAACGGCTGTCTGTGGATGGATACCATGTTTGGTATAGGTAGTCTCCTTGACTGGAGACTGCCCTTCCCGTGGTTGTTCCTTCCCGGTGAAAGACCTGGCTAGTTTCCTGCCAGCGTTGAGAAACATGTGATGGTGTCTCCGCGGCTTTCTCATTTGCATACTTCCCAGGGGGCTTTGCTCTAGAATCACTGCGTTGAGAAACACGTGATGGTGTCTCCGCAGTGGATATGTTGATCTCCCTAAGGTCAACAATGCTTGCTTAAGTAGTCTTTTACTAGGCATTGCCCCCACTAGCCAGATTCCTACTCCACACTGATGAGGGGCAAATACCCCGAAACGGCTGTCTGTGGATGGATACCATGTTTGGTATAGGTAGTCTCCTTGACTGGAGACTGCCCTTCCCGTGGTTGTTCCTTCCCGGTGAAAGACCTGGCTAGTTTCCTGCCAGCGTTGAGAAACATGTGATGGTGTCTCCGCGGCTTTCTCATTTGCATACTTCCCAGGGGGCTTTGCTCTAGAATCACTGCGTTGAGAAACACGTGATGGTGTCTCCGCAGTGGATATGTTGATCTCCCTAAGGTCAACAATGCTTGCTTAAGTAGTCTTTTACTAGGCATTGCCCCCACTAGCCAGATTCCTACTCCACACTGATGAGGGGCAAATACCCCGAAACGGCTGTCTGTGGATGGATACCATGTTTGGTATAGGTAGTCTCCTTGACTGGAGACTGCCCTTCCCGTGGTTGTTCCTTCCCGGTGAAAGACCTGGCTAGTTTCCTGCCAGCGTTGAGAAACATGTGATGGTGTCTCCGCGGCTTTCTCATTTGCATACTTCCCAGGGGGCTTTGCTCTAGAATCACTGCGTTGAGAAACACGTGATGGTGTCTCCGCAGTGGATATGTTGATCTCCCTAAGGTCAACAATGCTTGCTTAAGTAGTCTTTTACTAGGCATTGCCCCCACTAGCCAGATTCCTACTCCACACTGATGAGGGGCAAATACCCCGAAACGGCTGTCTGTGGATGGATACCATGTTTGGTATAGGTAGTCTCCTTGACTGGAGACTGCCCTTCCCGTGGTTGTTCCTTCCCGGTGAAAGACCTGGCTAGTTTCCTGCCAGCGTTGAGAAACATGTGATGGTGTCTCCGCGGCTTTCTCATTTGCATACTTCCCAGGGGGCTTTGCTCTAGAATCACTGCGTTGAGAAACACGTGATGGTGTCTCCGCAGTGGATATGTTGATCTCCCTAAGGTCAACAATGCTTGCTTAAGTAGTCTTTTACTAGGCATTGCCCCCACTAGCCAGATTCCTACTCCACACTGATGAGGGGCAAATACCCCGAAACGGCTGTCTGTGGATGGATACCATGTTTGGTATAGGTAGTCTCCTTGACTGGAGACTGCCCTTCCCGTGGTTGTTCCTTCCCGGTGAAAGACCTGGCTAGTTTCCTGCCAGCGTTGAGAAACATGTGATGGTGTCTCCGCGGCTTTCTCATTTGCATACTTCCCAGGGGGCTTTGCTCTAGAATCACTGCGTTGAGAAACACGTGATGGTGTCTCCGCAGTGGATATGTTGAACTCCCTAAGGTCAACAATGCTTGCTTAAGTAGTCTTTTACTAGGCATTGCCCCCACTAGCCAGATTCCTACTCCACACTGATGAGGGGCAAATACCCCGAAACGGCTGTCTGTGGATGGATACCATGTTTGGTATAGGTAGTCTCCTTGACTGGAGACTGCCCTTCCCGTGGTTGTTCCTTCCCGGTGAAAGACCTGGCTAGTTTCCTGCCAGCGTTGAGAAACATGTGATGGTGTCTCCGCGGCTTTCTCATTTGCATACTTCCCAGGGGGCTTTGCTCTAGAATCACTGCGTTGAGAAACACGTGATGGTGTCTCCGCAGTGGATATGTTGATCTCCCTAAGGTCAACAATGCTTGCTTAAGTAGTCTTTTACTAGGCATTGCCCCCACTAGCCAGATTCCTACTCCACACTGATGAGGGGCAAATACCCCGAAACGGCTGTCTGTGGATGGATACCATGTTTGGTATAGGTAGTCTCCTTGACTGGAGACTGCCCTTCCCGTGGTTGTTCCTTCCCGGTGAAAGACCTGGCTAGTTTCCTGCCAGCGTTGAGAAACATGTGATGGTGTCTCCGCGGCTTTCTCATTTGCATACTTCCCAGGGGGCTTTGCTCTAGAATCACTGCGTTGAGAAACACGTGATGGTGTCTCCGCAGTGGATATGTTGATCTCCCTAAGGTCAACAATGCTTGCTTAAGTAGTCTTTTACTAGGCATTGCCCCCACTAGCCAGATTCCTACTCCACACTGATGAGGGGCAAATACCCCGAAACGGCTGTCTGTGGATGGATACCATGTTTGGTATAGGTAGTCTCCTTGACTGGAGACTGCCCTTCCCGTGGTTGTTCCTTCCCGGTGAAAGACCTGGCTAGTTTCCTGCCAGCGTTGAGAAACATGTGATGGTGTCTCCGCGGCTTTCTCATTTGCATACTTCCCAGGGGGCTTTGCTCTAGAATCACTGCGTTGAGAAACACGTGATGGTGTCTCCGCAGTGGATATGTTGATCTCCCTAAGGTCAACAATGCTTGCTTAAGTAGTCTTTTACTAGGCATTGCCCCCACTAGCCAGATTCCTACTCCACACTGATGAGGGGCAAATACCCCGAAACGGCTGTCTGTGGATGGATACCATGTTTGGTATAGGTAGTCTCCTTGACTGGAGACTGCCCTTCCCGTGGTTGTTCCTTCCCGGTGAAAGACCTGGCTAGTTTCCTGCCAGCGTTGAGAAACATGTGATGGTGTCTCCGCGGCTTTCTCATTTGCATACTTCCCAGGGGGCTTTGCTCTAGAATCACTGCGTTGAGAAACACGTGATGGTGTCTCCGCAGTGGATATGTTGATCTCCCTAAGGTCAACAATGCTTGCTTAAGTAGTCTTTTACTAGGCATTGCCCCCACTAGCCAGATTCCTACTCCACACTGATGAGGGGCAAATACCCCGAAACGGCTGTCTGTGGATGGATACCATGTTTGGTATAGGTAGTCTCCTTGACTGGAGACTGCCCTTCCCGTGGTTGTTCCTTCCCGGTGAAAGACCTGGCTAGTTTCCTGCCAGCGTTGAGAAACATGTGATGGTGTCTCCGCGGCTTTCTCATTTGCATACTTCCCAGGGGGCTTTGCTCTAGAATCACTGCGTTGAGAAACACGTGATGGTGTCTCCGCAGTGGATATGTTGATCTCCCTAAGGTCAACAATGCTTGCTTAAGTAGTCTTTTACTAGGCATTGCCCCCACTAGCCAGATTCCTACTCCACACTGATGAGGGGCAAATACCCCGAAACGGCTGTCTGTGGATGGATACCATGTTTGGTATAGGTAGTCTCCTTGACTGGAGACTGCCCTTCCCGTGGTTGTTCCTTCCCGGTGAAAGACCTGGCTAGTTTCCTGCCAGCGTTGAGAAACATGTGATGGTGTCTCCGCGGCTTTCTCATTTGCATACTTCCCAGGGGGCTTTGCTCTAGAATCACTGCGTTGAGAAACACGTGATGGTGTCTCCGCAGTGGATATGTTGATCTCCCTAAGGTCAACAATGCTTGCTTAAGTAGTCTTTTACTAGGCATTGCCCCCACTAGCCAGATTCCTACTCCACACTGATGAGGGGCAAATACCCCGAAACGGCTGTCTGTGGATGGATACCATGTTTGGTATAGGTAGTCTCCTTGACTGGAGACTGCCCTTCCCGTGGTTGTTCCTTCCCGGTGAAAGACCTGGCTAGTTTCCTGCCAGCGTTGAGAAACATGTGATGGTGTCTCCGCGGCTTTCTCATTTGCATACTTCCCAGGGGGCTTTGCTCTAGAATCACTGCGTTGAGAAACACGTGATGGTGTCTCCGCAGTGGATATGTTGATCTCCCTAAGGTCAACAATGCTTGCTTAAGTAGTCTTTTACTAGGCATTGCCCCCACTAGCCAGATTCCTACTCCACACTGATGAGGGGCAAATACCCCGAAACGGCTGTCTGTGGATGGATACCATGTTTGGTATAGGTAGTCTCCTTGACTGGAGACTGCCCTTCCCGTGGTTGTTCCTTCCCGGTGAAAGACCTGGCTAGTTTCCTGCCAGCGTTGAGAAACATGTGATGGTGTCTCCGCGGCTTTCTCATTTGCATACTTCCCAGGGGGCTTTGCTCTAGAATCACTGCGTTGAGAAACACGTGATGGTGTCTCCGCAGTGGATATGTTGATCTCCCTAAGGTCAACAATGCTTGCTTAAGTAGTCTTTTACTAGGCATTGCCCCCACTAGCCAGATTCCTACTCCACACTGATGAGGGGCAAATACCCCGAAACGGCTGTCTGTGGATGGATACCATGTTTGGTATAGGTAGTCTCCTTGACTGGAGACTGCCCTTCCCGTGGTTGTTCCTTCCCGGTGAAAGACCTGGCTAGTTTCCTGCCAGCGTTGAGAAACATGTGATGGTGTCTCCGCGGCTTTCTCATTTGCATACTTCCCAGGGGGCTTTGCTCTAGAATCACTGCGTTGAGAAACACGTGATGGTGTCTCCGCAGTGGATATGTTGATCTCCCTAAGGTCAACAATGCTTGCTTAAGTAGTCTTTTACTAGGCATTGCCCCCACTAGCCAGATTCCTACTCCACACTGATGAGGGGCAAATACCCCGAAACGGCTGTCTGTGGATGGATACCATGTTTGGTATAGGTAGTCTCCTTGACTGGAGACTGCCCTTCCCGTGGTTGTTCCTTCCCGGTGAAAGACCTGGCTAGTTTCCTGCCAGCGTTGAGAAACATGTGATGGTGTCTCCGCGGCTTTCTCATTTGCATACTTCCCAGGGGGCTTTGCTCTAGAATCACTGCGTTGAGAAACACGTGATGGTGTCTCCGCAGTGGATATGTTGATCTCCCTAAGGTCAACAATGCTTGCTCAAGAAATTTATCTAGATGGTAGGTGAGCACCTTGAATTCCTAGGTGCTTCACAAAATTTTATAATTTTGATCGGTGAAAATGAAAAAATTCATTTTTGACCACAAAAATATTTTAACACCAAAGCTTTCCTTTTTCACAAGGGTCACAGGACATAACGGATGTAAAAGGGGAAATAATCCTGCTAATATATAAAAGGCTAGCTTGCCTTTGTGGAAGGGGGAAAAAGGCAGGAAAATACAATAACTTATTCCCGTCTTCCTGCATAAAGGATCTATTCCCACACCACAGATATACTGTATGTATTTCCAAGGGTATATTTTCGCTTACAATTTCTGCTTTTCCCTAGCTACCTGGTGTACCCTAATAAAGTGCAGATGTCAGACACTTTGTTGTAATAATAAAATATAATAAGTTTATTCGCTAACAAGACTACACTTAAGGCCCCTTTCACACGTCAGTGATTCTGGGACGTTTGTGCTTTTTTTAAAACGTACCAGAATCACTGACATACGCAGACCCATTATAATGAATGGGTCTGCTCACACGTCAGTGATTTTTCACTGCACGTGTCTCCGTGCGGCGTACCCGCGTGTGCGTGATTGCCGCACGGAGACATGTCCATTTTTTTCTGGCATCACTGATGTCCCACGGACCACGCAGTGGTGTGGTCCGTGAAACACGTGCCAGAAAAAAACGTGCTTTTAAAATAAAAAACATTTTAACTCACCCGGCTCCAGCGATGTCTTCTGCAGCCCGTTCTCCCTGCTGCTTCTGAGCCGGCTCATTATTGTCGCGCATATTCATGATGCACGACACAGCCGACCCGGAAGCAGCTGCTGCGGGGGTCAGCGCCGGCCGGATGCTGCACCGCGGGAGCGATCAGCACCATGGACAGCGGGAGCGCGCACAGGTGAGTTGTTTTCTAAGTGTAATCACGGGCCACGGAGAACGGAGCCCGGATTGCACTTAGACAACCCACGTGTGCCGTGAATTACGGCACACGCAGGGACATGTGCGTGTTTTACATGCCAGTGAAAAACGTCACTGTTTTTCACTGACGTGTGAAACGGGCCTTATACACAATATAATATTAACATATGTAAACATATTAAAAACGTACTAAATAATACACAAATACAATACAAGATAACACCAGTAACTAACTACACAATTAAACCCATATCACTCTCTCTCTCTCTCTCTCTCCCTCTATCCCTCCCTCTCTCTCCCTCCCTCTCCCCCCTCCCCTAAACGTGGAGATTTAGGGTATGTGTCCACGATCCTGGATGCAGCGTGTCTTCTTCTGCAGGAGACCGCAGTTGCCCGTGCACTCAATCAGGGTTTGGGGTGCTGTGGAACTCTGTTTTCCCTGCGGTGAACACTTGCATCTCCGCAAGCATAAATCGGCATGCTGCAGCTCAGGAAGCTGCGCCGCATTGTCAGTTTACGCTGCAAGGAAAAAAAGTACAGTGGGCATGGGATTTCTATAAATTCCATCCACTGCGTTTGTACAGTACAATACAGCGTTTTGATCCCAGCAAAAACACGCAGCTTCCAAAACCCTGGTATTTCTCAATGTGGGGACATACCCTTACGCGTAATCATGGTGTAAGCGCTCAGCATAGAGCCCAGGATAAATATGAGCTGCTCCGTACTGTGATCTATTAGAGGCAGAATGAACAAATCAATAGCTGTTGAAGAATTGACTTTATCTACCTGTCTTTATTTTTTATGATTATTACCAAACAAAACCCCATAAAATTCAATACTTTATTAATCAAACCAAAACAAAGTGCAAATTAAAAACAATGTTGTTTAGAATGCATATTCAGATCACAGGGATGATTCTGGGCAAATTCCCTATTCTCCCCCTTCCTGACCGCGGGGGTTGGCACCCTATTTTGATGTACGCAGTGGCACCCCCGCTCGACGTGGACTGACCCTTCAAGCCCTATCCTGACACCTTCTTTTGGTCAGAAACAAGTCCCATTTCCAGTAATACTCACTCAGATGTCTCACTGGGTATAAAGGCAGGACGCATGCCGATGGTATGGAGTGTAATGGCGCCTGATTCATTCAGAACGCTGAGTGATTTAAATCACCCTCCAGGGACAGCGTCATATTGCCTCACTTCCGGTCTGTTTCTTAGTGACAAGCACGCTATGGAGGAGGCGTTAACCTACCTCGTCCCTGGTATTTGATTGACTCTCCCATACGCGATGCTCAATGCCGCACTTCCGGTCTCATCCATCAGCTGTTACGTCCCCTGGTGATCCCGTGGGATTTCCCCACTTCCAGTCTCGGAGGTCAGAGTCTTATTACTCCGTCCCATTTCCAGTCTTTATAGTTAACTGGTCCACATCCTGAAAGGGGCGTTTTTAGACTATTATACTAGCAATCCGCTGCCAGAGAACCGCTCACATGGGAGCGGCGTCATACTACTCCACTTCCGCTACTGGCAGTCAGGACGTGCGTGTACTGAGCACCACGTCATTTTGCCCTCTTTTTTTTTCAAGGGGAACTACATGATTTCCAGTCCTGGGACTCAGAATGAATCAGCTAATCCCTCCTTAGCTATACCTCAGGATTCCCAAAAGGAAGTATCCAATTAGGGATCTACCTGAGACATTCCATGAATTAAGACCTTAATCACCTCCCATTCTATACTATATCCTATTCAATCATATATACGTAACCCCCTCAAGGCTACTTACAGGCTGAACCATCACTCTCTACTCCTCATCCATCTACATGATTTTGACCTCAACCTGCATTTATACATTTGGTCCTATACAATAAAATGGTAACATCGTTGGCTACCCATTCCCTGTAGCCAAAATTTGAACAATCTCCTTCGCATGGAAGGAGACCTATGTGTTTCCTGGATTATGCCCTTAGTTATACTGATCATATGAAGCTCACAAAACTCAACTGCTCATTGAGCCCCTCTGGATGTGTGGTTCGCAGCCAAAAGATCCATCGGGTCTTCCTTTGGATGATCATTTTGTCCCAATCCCCTCTCCTCACAGGGATCAGGATAGTCTCTATGGTCCTAAACGAAAGAGCTCCTACATCGCCGCCATGACAACTATTTATATGGCGGGCAATGGGGGTGTCTCTCTTGTTCCTTACGTCCCCTAGATGCTCACTGATTCTCGTTCTAAACTGCCTTTTAGTCTTCCCTACGTAGTTGAGTAGACATGTACATGTGCAAAGGTAGACCACACTTCTGTCCTGCAATTGGCGAAGTTTCTGTTTTTGTATGTCCTCCCTGTGCTGACACTTGTAAATTCTTTTGATGGAGTGATGAATTTACAAAAAGAGCACTTCCCACATTTGAAGGTCCTCATTTCTCTATTGTCTAGCCAGGTGCCCGCCTTTTGAAGGGGGGTATAGAGACTGTGTACCACATGATCCCTGATCGTTCGACCCCTTCGATATGTCACGGAGGGTAAATTAGTAATCGAATCCCCAATATCTGAGTCACTCCGCAGGATCCCTGAGTATTTCCTCAGGATCCCCATTATTTTCCTGTTTTGGTTGTCGAAGGTGCCAATTAGCCTTGTCTTCTGCTCTCCCTCATCCTTTTTTCTCGGAATCAATAATTTTGTCCGCTCACTCTGCCAGGCATGTTCACAGGCCGCATTGACTGTCTCTAATGGGTATCCCCTCTGTAGGAATCTTTCTTAAATGTTTTGACTGCTTATCAAAGTCCTCAGCCAAGGAGCAGTTCCTGCGTACTCGCAGGAACTGCCCCTTGGGGATGCCTTTTTTCAGGGGGAATGGATGGAAACTCTTCCAATGCAAAAGGTTATTCGTAGAGTTAGGTTTTCTGTATATATCTGTCTTTAATCGTCCATTTGCATCTTTCTGGATGAAGATGTCAAGAAACGGAATCCTGTCCCCTCCAATCTCGTATGTTAACCTGAGATCTAAGTTATTAATGTTCAGATGATCTACAAATGAGATGGTCCCAGACCACACCACAATGATATCTTCAATATAACGCCCCCTGAATGAAATCTGGGGGCTCCATATTGAATCCTCTTCACTAAAAACTACCGTATCCTCCCACCAGCCCAGGAACAAGTTTGCATACGTGGGGGCACATGGGCTCCCCATCGCGGTGCCCCTGAGCTGGTGGTAGAATCTAGAGTCAAACATGAAGTAGTTTCTAGTCAGGAAAAATTCCATCAGATCCCGTACGAATCTATTGTGGGGGTTATATTGTATTCCACGAGATGAGAGAAAATAGTCAATGGCTCTCAGTCCATATTGGTGGGGGATTCGACTATACAAGGACTCCACATCTATCGACACTAGAATAGCCTCTTTCTCTACAGTTATACCCTCTATTCTCCTAAGTAGGTCCATTGTATCCTTGATGTGTGATGGTAAGGCAGTTACGAATGGTCGCAGAATTTGATCTATATACGTGCTGCTATTTTGGCAAAGGGCATCGATCCCTGAGACGATTGGTCGTCCTTTCAGGGGATCAAGCCCTTTGTGCACTTTCAGCACTGTATAAAACGTTGCGATCTTAGGGTGTTTGGGGAGTAGGAATTCAAATTCCTCTTTAGAAATTAGTTAATCATCCCGAGCCATCATTAATAGCTCCTTCAGCTCACCCCTGAAGGTGTCAGTTGGATCCTTCCTTAGTATTTCATAGGTGTCCTTATCGTTTAGGAGTGTCAGACACATCCGTAAGTATTCACATGTATTCATGACCACTGTGTTTCCGCCTTTATCAGATGGTTTTACAATTATTTCGAGGTTTTTTTCCAAATTCTTTAAAGCCTCTCTCTCTTGTTTGGTCATGTTTGCTGGGGCGGGATTGTATTTTGGGTCAATCTTAATCAGCTCTGAGGTCACCAATTTGTAAAATATCTCCATGCTATCATATTCACCCTGGGGAGGCATCTTTGTGCTTTTATTTTTGAGTGTGGAGAATGGGCCTTCGCCCATCGTCCTACTCCCTTCCTCCTCTAATTCCATCAGGGTGTCAAAGTCATTGATCATATTTGATGGCAGGTCCAATTTTTGACATCTCATCCAGTTGTTAACTGCGAAATATTGTTTCCACTTTAGTTTCCGGATAAAGAGGTTCATGTCTTTTAACCATGTAAAAGCATCGTATCTTACTGTGGGCACAAAGCCCAGACCTGCCCTAAGTACTGATAACTCGATTTCTGAGAGTTCATAACTTGACAAATTGATGACCTGTGTCCTGACCCCATTCTCATCCCGTATCCTGCTTAGGCCCTGTTCGATTTTGGTGGTCCCCGTTCCCTTAGATCGTAAGGTCTCATCTCTCCTTTCTAAAAAACAGGAGGCGGGAGGAGGCGGAGCCACCGATGTAGAGGGCAATCCAGAGCCAGATGACCCAAAGCCATCTGCACCCCCCTGATGTGTGTTGTGATTGTATCTTGCCCCCCCTCCCCCTCCTCTTCCAAAGCCTCCCTTCCATCTCCTCCTCGTTGATCCTCTTGGGACTCAGGGATTTCTATTATTCCTATTCTCTGAATCCGAGGACTCAGCTTCAGTGGATGAGACGTCACTCGGAAAGGTGTTTCGACTATTATCCTGGAAGTTATATGCCTGCTTATCCCTAAAATCCTTAAGGTCCCTTATATATCTCTTATGTTTCCTATCTTTAATGCTGACTCTGTAACGTTCAACTGAGGTTTTTAAGGTTGCTTCCCTACTGGCAAAGTCTGTCTCTGTCTTATATTTGAGAGCAGTCTCTATGAGTTCCTGCAATCTCACAGTAGTCTTTTGTAGGGTATTCTTCTCCTCTTCGAGTAGAATCCCCATAAATCTTACAGATGATGAGATGGATTCCTCCTCCCACTTTGCCAGTAGTTCTGCTGACCTAGATCTTGGGGCAGGTATGATGGATATTCGTAGGCCTCTGGGGACAACACTGTTTTTAATGTAGTTCTCAAGGGACTGCACCTCCCACCAAGATTTAATGTTTTCCTTGTATCCAATCAATAGATCGGAGAAGATAGATCTTAGGGTCTGTGTTTGTGTAGGGGTTTCTTCATTGAGCAGCTCAGAAAAGGCTTCCTTGGCATCATTAAGCCAAGTATTATCTCCAATGGGTCCAGACAAAAATCCAGCCATAACAATTTCAACTAGTGAACCTCAAAGGATGAAAACGGTGTACTTCACCTATTATTACCAAACAAAACCCCATAAAATTCAATACTTTATTAATCAAACCAAAACAAAGTGCAAATTAAAAACAATGTTGTTTAGAATGCATATTCAGATCACAGGGATGATTCTGGGCAAATTCCCTATTCTCCCCCTTCCTGACCGCGGGGGTTGGCACCCTATTTTGATGTACGCAGTGGCGCCCCCGCTCGACGTGGACTGACCCTTCAAGCCCTATCCTGACAGTCTTATGAGTGCTGCTGATCACTGTATGGGCCTTCGCATAGTATCTCAGTGAAATTCTCACACATCCATTCAGACACTTCCAAGAGCCCTATATTGGATAGATATTCCAGGTTCTACCCTTATCTATATTAGATCCAATATTGTATAAAACACATAATCAGTTTCTCCAGCCAAAAGGCACAGTCCATGTAGCCTATGCACCAAACTTCTAGATGTCAATCATGAATGGTGTAGCCAAATGACTACTGCTTCGCTACTGCGCATAGCTCACTGCCCGACGCGTTTCTCCTCCCGGACCATAAATCGAACGGAGGTTCATCAGGGGCTGTCCATAGCGAAATCGCATAGATGGCAGACTGAAAGATCAATGTGTCTACGTTAGAGGACTAAACACCTTTCCATAGAGCCAAGAATACAGTATTCCACAAATAATCCATTGCTCACATTGTTATTGTGCCATGAATAATCAATTGATCCTCCAATGAGGTGCAGTACCTGGCTGTAAATTAACATATAATATATAAGTCTATCACATATCTCATTTAAATTCAATAAAATTCCATTTCCAGCCGTACTTACTTAGAAATTTCACTGTCCAATTATACACATTTTGTTTGTGCCACAGAACATAAAACGATCCTCCAATAAGGTGCTGTAATTAGCTGTAAACCAATAAAATGCATATACATACATCAGCCCACCTTCTTTTTGGTCAGAAACAAGTCCCATTTCCAGTAATACTCACTCAGATGTCTCACTGGGTATACAGGCAGGACGCATGCCGATGGTATGGAGTGTAATGGCGCCTGATTCATTCAGAATGCTGAGTGATTTAAATCTCCCTCCAGGGACAGCGTCATATTACCTCACTTCCGGTCTGTTTCTTAGTGACAAGCACGCTATGGAGGAGGCGTTAACCTACCTCATCCCTGGTATTTGATTGTCAGCTGATCTCACCCATACGCGACGCAGAATGCCGCACTTCCGGTCTCATCCATCAGCTGTTACGTCCCCTGGTGATCCCGTGGGATTTCCCCACTTCCGGTCTCTGAGGTCAGAGTCTTATTACTCCGTCCCATTTCCAGTCTTTATAGTTAACTGGTCCACATCCTGAAAGGGGCGTTTTTAGACTAATATACTAGCAATCCGCTGCCAGAGAACCGCTCACATGGGAGCGGCGTCATACTACTCCACTTCCGCTACTGGCAGTCAGGACGTGCGTGTACTGAGCACCACGTCATTTTGGCCTCTTTTCTTTTAAAGGGGAACTACATGATTTCCAGTCCTGGGACTCAGAATGAATCCGCTAATCCCTCCTTAGCTATACCTCAGGATTCCCAAAAGGAAGTATCCAATTAGGGATCTACCTGAGACATTAGAGAAATGGGGACCTTCAAATGTGGGAAGTGGTCTTTTTGTAAATTCATCACTCCATCAAAAGAATTTACAAGTCTCAGCACAGGGAGGACATACAAAAACAGAAACTTCGCCAATTGCAGGACAGAAGGTGTGGTCTACCTTTGCACATATACATGTCCACTCAACTACGTAGGGAAGGCTAAAAGGCAGTTTAGAACGAGAATCCGTGAGCATTTAGGGGACGTAAGGAACAAAAGAGACACCCCCATTGCCCGCCATATAAATAGTTGTCATGGCGGCGATGTAGGAGCTCTTTCATTTAGGACCATAGAGACTATCCTGATCCCTGTGAGGAGAGGGGATTGGGACAAAATGATCCTCCAAAGGGAGACCCGATGGATCTTTTGGCTGCGAACCACACATCAAGAGGGGCTCAATGAGCAGTTGAGTTTTGTGAGCTTCATATGATCAGTATAACTATGGGCATAATCCAGGAAACACATAGGTCTCCTTCCCTGCGAAGGAGAGTGTTCAAATTTTTGGCTACAGGGAATGGGTAGCCAACGATGTTACCATTTTATTGTATAGGACCAAATGTACAAATGCAGGTTGAGCTTAATGTTCAGACAATAGATTTATACAAAATGAATGGACTAGTTCTTCCACAGAGTCTCCCCCCCCCCCTTCTCTTTAGATCAAGAGGTCAAAATCATGTAGATGGATGAGGAGTAGAGAGTGATGGTTCAGCCTGTAAGTAGCCTTGAAGGGGTTACGTATATATGATTGAATAGGATATAGTATAGAATGGGAGGTGATTAAGGTCTTAATTCATGGAATGTCTCAGGTAGATCCCTAATTGGATACTTCCTTTTGGGAATCCTGAGGTATAGCTAAGGAGGGATTAGCTGATTCATTCTGAGTCCCAGGACTGGAAATCATGTAGTTCCCCTTGAAAAGAAAAGAGGGCAAAATGACGTGGTGCTCAGTACACGCACGTCCTGACTGCCAGTAGCGGAAGTGGAGTAGTATGACGCCGCTCCCATGTGAGCGGTTCTCTGGCAGCGGATTGCTAGTATAATAGTCTAAAAACGCCCCTTTCAGGATGTGGACCAGTTAACTATAAAGACTGGAAATGGGACGGAGTAATAAGACTCTGACCTCCGAGACAAGAAGTGGGGAAATCCCACGGGATCACCAGGGGAGGTAACAGCTGATGGATGAGACCGGAAGTGCGGCATTGAGCGTCGCGTATGGGTGAGATCAGCTGACAATCAAATACCAGGGACGACGTAGGTTAACGCCTCCTCCATAGCGTGCTTGTCACTAAGAAACAGACCGGAAGTGAGGTAATATAACGCTGTCCCTGGAGGGAGATTTAAATCACTCAGCATTCTGAATGAATCAGGCGCCATTACACTCCATACCATCGGCATGCGTCCTGCCTGTATACCCAGTGAGACATCTGAGTGAGTATTACTGGAAATGGTACTTGTTTCTGACCAAAAAGAAGGTGGGCTGATGTATGTATATGCATTTTATTGGTTTACAGCTAATTACAGCACCTTATTGGAGGATCGTTTTATGTTCTGTGGCACAAACAAAATGTGTATAATTGGACAGTGAAATTTCTAAGTACGGCTGTAAATGGAATTTTATTGGATTTAAATGAGATATGTGATAGACTTATATATTATATGTTAATATACAGCCAGGTATTGCACCTCATTGGAGGATCAATTGATTATTCATGGCACAATAACAATGTGAGTAATGGATTATTTGTGGAATACTGTATTCTTGGCTCTATGGAAAGGTGTTTAGTCCTCTAACGTAGACACATTGATGTTTCAGTCTGCCATCTATGCGATTTCGCTATGGACAGCCCCTGATGAACCTCCGTTCGATTTATGGTCCGGGAGGAGAAACGCGTCGGGCAGTGAGCTACGCGCAGTAGCGAAACAGTAGTCATTTGGCTACACCATTCATGATTGACATCTAGAAGTTTGGTACATAGGCTACATGGACTGTGCCTTTTGGCTGGAGAAACTGATTATGTGTTTTATACAATATTGGATCTAATATAGATAAGGGTAGAACCTGGAATATCTATCTAATATAAGGCTCTTGGAAGTGTCTGAATGGATGTGTGAGAATTTCACTGAGATACTATGCGAAGGCCCATACAGTGATCAGCAGCACTCATACGACTGTCAGGATAGGGCTTGAAGGGTCAGTCCACGTCAAGCAGGGGCGCCACTGCGTACATCAAAATAGGGTGCCAACCCCCGCGGTCAGGAAGGGGGAGAATAGGGAATTTGCCCAGAATCATCCCTGTGATCTGAATATGCATTCTAAACAACATTGTTTTTAATTTGCACTTTGTTTTGGTTTGATTAATAAAGTATTGAATTTTATGGGGTTTTGTTTGGTAATAATAGGTGAAGTACCCCGTTTTCATCCTTTGAGGTTCACTACTTTATTCTTTATGCCATTCACCTTGCGATATAAGTGATAAGGCGGCTTTATTCCTCCAGTCAGTACGATTTCAGCGATACCAGATATATATTGTGTTTTTTAGGTTTGGCAACTATCACACTAAAAACGCATTTTTACGATATCAACAAGGTGCTGGGGGAATACTATAAAAAGCTATATGGGTCAGGAAACAATGATTTCACTGACGAGGACGATTGGTTAAGACAAGCTCAAATGCCTAGCTTAACGGAGGAAGAGCTGGGAGCCCTAAAAGCGGACATTTCAGTGGAGGAGGTAACAAGAGCAATTGGGGAGCTTCACACCAATAATGCGCCAGGACCTGACGGTTTTAATAGCGAATTTTATAAAGCACTTAGGGATCTAATTGCACCGAACTTAACCTCAGTTTTTAATGCAATCCTGGGAGGAACAGAAATCCCTAGAAATGCCAACATAGCATACATTAAATTACTCCCGAAGGGTAACAAAGACCTAGATGACCCCTCTAGTTACAGACCCATATCGCTCATTAATCAGGATTTAAAAATAATGTCCAAAATCATGTCCGATAGACTAGCACTGATTTTGCCTAGGATAATCTCCGAACATCAGGTAGGGTTTATCAAAGGGAGAAATGCGGTTACCAACATCAGGAAGACGATCTTAGTGGTAGATGCGGTTAGATTGGGGCGTGCCGAGGGAGGGGCAAAACCTGCTTTAGTTACACTCGACGCTGAGAAAGCGTTCGATAATGTTAATTGGAACTGGCTAGCTAAAGTGATGGAGGCCATAGGAATTACCGGTAAAATGAGACTTTACATCAGAAGTTTATATGCCAACTCGGGAGCAAGGATACATACCCCGGGCTTCCTGTCGGAAGTGTTTCCCCTGATGAAGGGGACGAGGCAGGGCTGCCCGCTATCTCCCCTACTATTTAACCTGGCAATTGAGCCATTATCTAGAGTTCTCCAGGGTCCTAACAGCTTCAAAGGGATCAAAATAAGGGGGGCAGAAATGAAGATAGCGCTTTTCGCTGATGATGTGATACTGTATGTGGGAAACCCAGGCGTGGACTTACCCCAAACCCATGACATGATTGAAAAATTTGGATCATTCTCAGGCTTTAAGTTAAACAAAAAGAAGTGTTAGATCTTGTTCTTGAGGGGAGGTGACGGTATTGTTGGGAGAAATTTGAGAGATGGTTGTATATGTGGGATCCCTATAGCACAGACATCAATCAAATATCTGGGAGTGCAGATAGGGAGAACGGTGGAAATAATTTATAAAATGAATTATGGCCCGCTGATCAGGAAAATCATAACACAACTAACGGGATGGAAAGGCTTACCCTTACCATTGCTGGCAAGATGCCACTTGATAAAAATGATGAGCTTTCCTAGGCTGCTGTATCCCTTTCAGACAATTCCGCTACTATTAAAACTAAAAGATGTTAACAGCCTCAACGCAGCATATGCGGATTTTGTGTGGAGGGGAAGGAAACCCAGAATAAAATTACGCACATTGATGAAGTCAGTGGAGGAGGGAGGAATCAATTTCCCGGACGTTAGGGGGTATAATCTGGTGTGTATTATGAGACCCGTGATCGACGGGTTGAGAGGAACAAGTAGACACTCAGATCATGACATGGAGAACAAATACGCAACACCATGAGACCTGAAGTCCATTCTCCACGCCCCATTGTCTAGGACTGAGGGTCACATAAGAAACTCTATCATATTCCGAGACACCATGTAGTTAGAAAGAAACTGGGACTTTCCTGGAAGGTGTCTAAGTATTTAAATCCCTGGGCATCCCCAAATTTCCCTCAGGGACGAGACAACAAGTTATTTCTGGGATGGAAAGAGAAGGGCATCAAGAGAATGCAAGATGTTATGAATGTGGAGGAGAGACGCTGGATGACAGGAAGGGATGTGCTCGATAAATATGACCTCAATAGCATTCACATTATCCAGTATGAGCAATTGAACTTTGGAGTAATCAGAGATCTTGGCGAGATTGGAAGGGAACTGAACAAAAGTCCGATTGCTGAGCTCATGGAATGTGAGGTTACAAATGTAAATGTATCCCAAATTTAAACAACAAACAAAAACAAATTTAACACTTAGGGAGGTATTAATATCTCGGGAGGATAGTCGTACCTTATTAGCATGGGAGAAACAACTGAAAGGTCAAGAAGTGGTGGGAAATAAATTGAAAGGGTGGGTCCAAATGCGGAAACACATCACCAACGAGGGTTGGAGTGACACCCAGTTTAGGATTTTACATAGGGCTATTGTAGGTTTCAATATTCCGGGTAGAGATGCACGTTGTCCAAAATGTCAAACAGAGAAAACAGATATGCTACATGGACTCTGGGAATGTAAGGAAGTGTAGAGGTTCTGGAATCGAGTAAGAATGTTGGCCCAAACAACATGGGGGGATATATTGCAGACCAGAATTGATGGTGTGGATTTTCCATTTCTTTCAGGGTGGAGTCAAAGGGGGATCAAATACTGGGGATAAAAGGACATTTGCAATCATACATGACTTGGCCATGATAGCTAAAAGGTGTATCTTAAGACCCTAGATACAGAGGGAGGGTCCATCTACAAAGGAGGTTATTGGGGAATTGCATGCTCTTCTGAAGTTGGAAAAATTGGAAGCGGAAAGGGATAAGGATCAAAAGACAGCCACGTTCTTTGGAAGATGGAAAAATGTTATTGAACACCACTTCACACGGGGAGAAATCAATAACTTGGTGACACCTTTCATACACACGGAGTGGTATCTCCTGAATGAAATCCAGGGTAGCTTGGGCAACCTAAGGCTCACTTAGCGGGGGCTCGAGAGGAAGGAGGAGGCGAGACGTCAAGGAAGTATTAAGACACATCATTGATTTTGGAACCACTAAAGAATGACACAGGGATTTGAGAGACTATATTACATGTGGTTTATTTTGACTTTCTAGTTCGGTTTCATTATATGTCATTTTTCATGGAAGAACAATCTGGACTAGCAAGAGGGGGTTGTACCCCTTTTTTTATTCTTCTATAGCATACTCTGTCAATTGATTGTCCTTCCCTTTAATCATACTCATTTTGTTATGGTTTTTATAAAATTTGGAAAATCAATAAAAAATGTTTGGAAAAAAAAAAAAAAAAAAAACCCGCATTTTTACAAAATAAAGTTTTTTTTTGCATCACTGAATTTTGAAGACTATAGTCTTTTTATTTTTCTGCCGACAGTCATCAGAGGGCTTGTTTTTTGCGAAATGAGTATAATATAATAATATATACATTTGTTGATCGCTTTCTATTCCACTTTTTGTAAGCCAGAATCTAGAAGAAACAGCACCTTACAAATAGTTTTTTGTTTTTTATTTTACATCGTTCACCAAACGTTAAAAATAATAAGGAATCTTTATTCTTCAAATCGGTACAATTGTAGCAATACCACAATTATATAGTTTTTCTTATGTTTTGCCACTTTTACACCATAAAAACTATTTTATAGGAAAAAAAACTATTTTTTCATTCGTATATTCTGAGAGCTATAAGTTTTTTTATTTTTTTGGCTGATGGATGTGGTGTGGTAATTTGTTTTTTTGTGGTGACTTGTTTTTTTGCTGGACAAAATGACGTTTTCAGTTGTACAATTTTTATGTATATACAGTCATATGAAAAAGTTTGGGCACCCCTATTAATGTTAACCTTTTTCTTTATAACAATTTGGGGTTTTGCAACAGCTATTTCAGTTTCATATATCTAATAACTGATGGAGTAATATTTCTGGATTGAAATGAGGTTTATTGTACTAACAGAAAATGTGCAATCCGCATTTAAACAAAATTTTACCAGTGCAAAAGTATGGGCACCTCAACATAAAAGTGACAATAATATTTTGTAGATCCTCCTTTTGCAAAAATAACAGCCTCTAGTCGCTTCCTGTAGCTTTTAATGAGTTCCTGGATCCTGGATGAAGGTATATTTTACCATTCCTGTTTACAAAACAATTCCAGTTCAGTTTAGTTTGATGGTCGCCGAGCATGGACAGCACGCTTCAAATCATCCCACAGATTTTGAATGATATTCAGGTCTGGGAACTGGGATGGCCATTCCAGAACATTGTAATTGTTCCTCTGCATGAATGCCTGAGTAGATTTGGAGCGTTGTTTTGGATCATTGTCTTGCTGAAATATCCATCCCCTGCGTAACTTCAACTTCGTCACTGATTCTTGCACATTATTGTCAAGAATCTGCTGATACTGAGTTGAATCCATGCGTCCCTCAACTTTAACAAGATTCCCGGTGCCGGCATTAGCCACACAGCCCCAAAGCAAAATGGAACCTCCACCAAATATTACTGTGGGTAGCAAGTGCTTTTCTTGGAATGCCATATTATTTTGCCTCCATGGATAACGCCTTTTTGAATGACCAAACAACTCAATGTTTGTTTCATCAGTCCACAGGACCTTCTTCCAAAATGTAACTGGCTTGTCCAAATGTGCTTTTTCATACCTCAGGCAACTCTGTTTGTGGCGTGCTTGCAGAAACTGCTTCTTTCAAATCAATCTCCCATACAGCTTCTCCTTGTGCAACGTGCGCTGTATTGTTGACCGATGCACATTGACACCATCTGCAGCAAGATGATGCTGCAGGTCTTTGGAGGTGGTCTGTGGATTGTTCTTGACTGTTCTCACCATTCTTCTCTGCCTTTCTAATATTTTTCTTGGCCTGCCACTTCTGGGCTTAACAAAAACTGTACCTGTGTTCTTCCATTTCCTTACTATGTTCCTCACAGTGGAAACTGATAGTTTAAATCTCTGAGACAATTTTTGGTATCCTTCCCCTGAACAACTATGTTGAATAATCTTTGTTTTCAGATCATTTGAGAGTTGTTTTGAGGATCCCATAATGTCACTCTTCATAGGAGATTCAAATAGGAGAACAACTTTCAAGTGGCCACCTTAAATACCTTTTCTCATGATTGGATACACCTGCCTATGAAGTTCAAAGCTCAATGAGGTTACAAAACCAATTTAGTGCTTTAGTAAGTCAGTAAAAAGTAGTTAAGAGAGTTCAAATCAAGAAATTGATAAGGGGACTTCCGGGAGGCGGAGCTACGAGGTAGCTGCTTTTATCATGAGCTCCTGCAGCAGCCTAGGCCAAAAACGTTATCCAGGCCCATCCTAACATCTCAAGGCTGCAGGGATAAGGCCAGGACAAGGGGCGCACATCAGGCCCGGCTCTCCTGATACTCTGGAGGTGAAAGGTGTATGCTGCACCACAAAGAAAGGAGTTCTCTGACACAAAGCACCAGGCTGCAGGCTGTGGGCTGTGCTGCACAGAGGAACGCTGCCCATCCTCCCTGCTCCCCCTGCAGCTGTGCCACTGCAAACGGAAAGCACCCGGGACCTGGTAAGAGAGGGGTTAAATATCGGGCACTAACATCCAGAAGGAGACAGGGAAGGGGACTGAAGTGCTTCCAGCGGCAGCCATAGTTTTCAGTGAACTCTCACACACTCCCCTCCCTGCCACAGAAGAAATAGTGAAAGTCTGTGAGGAGAGAGCGGAGGGGCTGGAGGTAGCTGACAGGGAGAGTGGCTGTGGAGGCAGAGCTGCCTGAGAGAATTGGGGCAGATACCCTGAAGTCTTTCTAATCTAAGTTGCATTCAAGCATATAAACCATCTCTGAACCACAGCTCCAGCAAACAGCCTCCCTCCAGAGCAGCTGGGCTATAAAGGGTCATCTTCAGAGCCCACAGACCCTAGTGCCAAAGGACTTTAACCCCTATTAAAAATAAAAGAAGTGTTAAGAATAAGGGAGGCCCCTGTGTCCCCGGGGGTCCTAGAAGCTCGTCACACCGAGCAGCAGCAAGCTCAGCAAACAGGACTGCACGCTGTGTTTACCTGTCACACAGAGCTCCGTGGACAGGCCCACCGTCTGAGATACTGTGAGTGAGGAGGGAGCTGAGAGACCCTGGAGACATTCGGCTGTGAGAGCAGGTCAGGAGATAAACAGGGGGCTGTGAAGGGGGCAGATACATCCCTGCAGGTCTCATCTTAAATGGCTGCTGCACAAGGTCTGTAATCTGCAACAGTAAACAGAGACAGATAAGCCTGAAGTGCATCACAGCTCAACTTGATTAACCCCTACTTCACCACTTCACCAGCACTGACAGTATAGAAGAGGGTGAAAAACAAAAAGAAGTGGGATCAGTCATCTGGCCTGCCTCCTGCCCGTCTGACTGGTCTTTTTCAAGTAACATCTATACACTCTCATACACAGCGTGGAAATAATTGTGAAACAGCCAAGTTTACCACACAGATGTAATTAAGCTTATGTTATTGTGACGTCACCAAAATCTCTAAAGAAGCTCCATATTTACAGTTCTTACTATGGATAAATTTGTGGGTAAGAGCAATGCCACACAACCAAGTAAAGGAATTAGACCGCAAAGACAAAACCAAAATGCACCCCCATCACCAGGAGCTTCCCCTGAGGCAACTACAGACCCACCCCAGGCCACTGCTAAGGCCATCACGGATCTCTTGATGCCGGTGATTGATGGGCGGCTGGCAGCCTTCCAGTCTTCATTAGATGTTATAGTCACCCAAGTTATTGCCCAGGGTTCAAGGCTAACAGATGTGGAGCAGAGGGTCTCTGACATGGAGGACTCTGTAAAGGAAATTTCAGAGTTGCTGGAGAGCAGGAATAAGGACATTGCTGTATTGCTGGACAAGGTAGATGATCTTGAGAACAGGTCCAGACGCAATAATTTAAGGTTGGTGGGCATCCCTGAATCGGTTCGGCAAGCTGATCTACTGAAACTCACTTCAGAATGGCTACCAGGAGCTTTGAAATTGGATCTAAAGTCGGGGCCAATTGCTATTGAAAGGGCCCACAGAGTGGGCCCACCTCGAAATGATGGAGAGGTCAGACCCAGACAAGTAATTTTTAAGGTCCTGGACTTCCAAGACAAGATCAGATTGCTGACAGCATTTAGAAAAAATCGCTCACTTACCTACAATAACTCTAAACTGCTTTTGTTCCAAGATTACTCAGCAGCCTTGACAACAAGACGCAAAGCCTTCAATCCAGTATGCAAACTATTGGCGGAAAAAAATATTCGCTTCAGTCTACTGTATCCTGCTGTTCTACGCTTCACTACAGGGGGAAAGAATTGGACTTTTGAAGATCCTAAGTTGGCTTTAAATTACCTTCTTCAGGACAATGGAGCTTCGCCAGCAGTCAACACAGACACTTAAATCGGAGACGTCACTGTGCTACAGTTCTGATGTTCATTCTGTTTTTCCTTTTTTTTTCAGTGTCAGGACTGCCAGAGAGGCAGGTGACATTGGCATTAGATTAAGGTTTTTGTTTAGATGGGAAGGGGTTAGGGGGCTCTGCGTGCGTACCTTTAGTTTAGCTCTCATATGGGTTGTCGCGTTTACTCGCTGGGATGGACGAGGGAACCCAAATAGGTTGTTTATAATTTTACAATTAATTCCTCCTTCTGGAATAGGATAAATGACTAACACAGAGAGCACAAATGTGTCCACGATTAAATCGCTGTATTGGTGCTCCTGGAATGTTAACGGGTTAAACTCTCCTATTAAGAGGAAAAAAGTTTTAAATTATCTACATCGTTTAAATTGCGATATTGTCTTCTTACAGGAAACACACTGGATGAAGGGCAATCACCCATTTCTTCACAGCAGAAAATATGCCGTATGCGCAGAAGCGTCATTTACGAGAAAACAAAGAGGGGTAGCTATATTGATCAATAAGCATATTAGTCATGAAGTTCTGGAGGTTTCAGAGGACCCTATGGGGAGATTATTATTGGTGAAAGTGAAGATAGAGGGCACTATCTACAACTTAGCAAACATATATGCACCAAATATTCCTGATCCACAGTTCAGAGCCAGATTGATCGAAAGTATCACAGGTTGGGATATGACTCATTTAATTGTAGGCGGAGATTTCAATGAGGCTCATGATGGAATTTTAGACAGGTCAAGTCCCCAGCCATCTCCTCTATTGGCGCTCCATAGTGGTTTGCAATATCTCGTCAATCAATTGGGACTAATAGACACATGGCGCATGCAGCACCCAATAGATAAAGATTATACATTTTATTCACATGTCCATGACTTACATACACGGATTGACTATTGGCTACTAAGCCCAGCACTGATGCCACATTTACTTTCCTCCAACATCCTAGACATCTGTATTTCGGATCATGCACCGGTTACTTTTAATTTGTTATTATCTACCACAATACTACGGGAAAGAAGGTGGAGGTTTCCTTCATATTTATATCAATCTGAGGATTTCAAAGCTTCTTTACAAAACTACTGGAGCTTTTATGAGAATGATAATCACGAGCATAGTGGGGACGCTGGTTTGTATTGGGCTGCCTCCAAGGCAGTAGTAAGAGGTAAGATAATATCATATGTCAGCCATAAGAGAAAAAAGCTCCTGGAACAAACTATATCAGCACAAAAACGTCTCACGCAGGCATATAAAGATTTTAAAAATAACAACACGGATACGACAAAACAACATTTCTTAGAGGCCAAGGAGGCGGCGGACACCTTGGCCCATGAGATGGCACTTAGTAACCTGGACTACCAGAAACATAAATACTTTAAATGGGGCAACAAACCTGGGAAATTACTAGCTTCTTTAACCAAACCCTTTAGAACCACCACTAGAATCCACAAAATTAAAAAGAAAGATGGTACCATGGTAACAAAAGATGAGGAAATAGTGGAGGAGTTCAGGGCATTCTTTGGCTCGCTGTATGAGGCGGAACCGAGGGAGGTTGACGGGGAAGCTGATTTTATCCATGGTACCGTAGCGCCCATCTTGACAGAGGAACAAAGAGTAGTACTAAACGCCCCTATAAATATTTCAGAAATAGTAAAAACTATTGGCACTCTTAAAATAGCCAAAAGCCCAGGGCCCGACGGATTTAGTAACGAATATTATAAGATCTTGGGAGCCTCTATCGGTCCTCATCTATGTGCAGTGTATAATAAGATAGTCACAGATAGAATAATTCCCGACAGGTTCAATGAGGCAAACATTATAGTATTACCTAAGCCAGGAAAAGACCCACTACAGGTGGAGGGATACAGACCCATCTCATTACTCAACTCTGATTTTAAAATCTTTACTAAAATACTAGCTGGTAGATTACAACAAGTGATTCCAGATCTTATTCTGCCCTTCCAAACGGGATTCGTGCACGGGAAATCCATCACCTATAACATCAGGACGGCTATTGGGGCTATCTCTTATAGCAGGAAGCATAGATGTACCAAACATATAGTAGTTAGCCTTGATGCGGACAAGGCCTTTGACAGGGTCTCTTGGGCCTATTTACATAATCTTTTGGCATGTCACCAGGTGGGATCCTGGTTTTGCGAAGCAGTCAAGATGATATACACAGAACCCAAATCCAGACTATCTATAAATAATACATTCTCTGAGCCATTTGAGGTACAGAGGGGAACGAGGCAGGGGTGTCCCTTGTCACCTTTATTGTTTAATTTAGCTCTGGACCCAATGTTGAGGACCCTACATAATTTAGCAATATTTCAGGGCATGAGAGTCGGTGGGACAACAATTAAACTTTTGGCTTTTGCCGATGATATTTTATTGTTCATTGCCAATCCCTCTCAAGCGATTCCAGAGATAATGAACACATTGAATAATTTTGGAAAGGACTCAGGCTTCAGGGTAAATTACAAAAAAACTGAGGCATTGGCAATGTACAAATCGGGTAAAATTGATAACAACTTATTTCCCTTCCAGTGGTGTACCAGGTCCATTAAATATTTGGGGATTCAGCTCCCAGCAAACCCCTTGTTACTATATCAAATTATTATAAGCCTCTTATAAATTCATTAATACATCTACTCCAATCTTGGAAACATCTGAAAATATCCTTTTCGGGCCGATGTCACTTAATTAAAATGGTAGCATTCCCCAAAATAATGTTCTTATTTCAGACTCTCCCGTTGCTTCTACGCAAATCAGATATTAAGCTACTAAATTCATCCTTTGGAAAATTCATTTGGGGGCACAAGGGGCGTACTAGGATCAGCTTAATCAAGCTTCAATTACCAAAAGGGGCAGGGGGGCATAAATCTTCCAGATCTGGGCAGATATAATCTAGCAGCAAATTTTAGATATGTGGTGGACTGGGTGCGAGGAGTATCTCACTTTGCCAATGTACAATTGGAACAACAGCTATGTTCACAAGTCTCGTTAACAGCATTGCTGCATTTATGGAACGAGGAAATACCGAGTGAGGTCAAGGATCATCCAACACTATGGCATACTATACAAACGTGGAGGAAGGTGAGGAAACTTGGTAAAATTAACACTTCAAGTTCCCCATTTCAACCCTTTATTGGAAATCCGAGATTCCTCCAGGGTCGCCCTCCGAGGATTTATGAAACATTGTCAATGCAGGGTTGTGCTTATGCTGCAGATCTAATGGAGCCTGATTGGTCGTTGCTTTCTTACGAGAAGGCGGCACACCGATTTCCAGCTTTTGTGGGTCAGCCTTTTCTTTTTCTTCAGGCGCGTAGCTTGGCACAAAAATATCTTGTTGACAAGCCAAAGGGAGATCTAGGAGGAAGTGTGGATAACTTTCTTAGGAGGGCAAGAAGCCAGGCGTCCTCGACTAGTCAGGTTTATTCAATGTTGCGTACAGTTTGGACATGGGAGGGGAAAACAACAGGTCCAGCAAAATGGAAGGTAGACATGCCAGAGTTCGAGGTAAAGGATTTTTTACAAGCCACGCTGTTGCAACGTAAATTTCTGTCGTCCAGTAGCTACACAGATATGGCCTTGATGATTCTACATAGAGCATATATTACTCCAAAAATTCAATCAAAAATGGACACAAATGCCTTATACTCTTGTTCTAAATGTGGCATAAGAGACACTGACCTGTTTCACCACTTATGGGACTGTGTTCAGATACAGGGAGTATGGAGAAGCGTTCACTCAGTCTTACAAAACACATACAATATTCAGTTTGCTCTGACACCACAGTGGGCGATTTTTAACATGTTGGAGGAGGCTCAACAAAGTCTTCCGAGAGGTACCAGGGCAATGTTAACTATTTGGGCCTCGGCCACTAGGAAAAGTATCCTACATCTCTGGGTAAATCCTGAAGCACCCTCTCTAGCGTTTATCCAAACAAAACTAATGTTCATATTCAAAATGGACTGGCTGGATGCACTGTCGAATAAGGAGAAGTTGACTAAGCGTTTCTTTGAAACATGGTCTTTATTTATACCTAACTTGGCTACAGTGCTTAAGGATAGACTTAAATCTCAGTTTGGACAGACCTCTTGGTACCTTCTTGAACTGCTCAATGGACACATACCAATTACATAAGTTACCATTTTAAGTTGCTTCTGGTCGCACGCAGAGCGGGGGGAGGGGTGGGCGGGACTGTTTTGATTATAATGTCATCAATGAAATGCTCTTTGTATAAGAGCAGATTGTAAAAGAAATTCGGTTAAAATTCAATAAAAAGATGTTTAAAAAAAAAAGAAATTGATAAGGGTGCCCATACTTTTGCACCGGTCAAATTTTGCAATTTCTTGAGCTACCCTGCCACGTCACGGCAAATTTCTTTGGGGCAGTCCAACTACTGCAGAACATCACAGCTGTCAGGGGTACTTTGCACGCTGCGACATCGCCTTTCTGATGATAGCGATGCCGAGCGCGATAGTACCCGCCCCCGTCGCACATGCGATATCTTGTGATAGCTGCCGTGGCGAACATTATCGCTACGGCAGCTTCACACGCACTTACCTGCCCTGCGACGTCGCTCTGGCCAGCGACCTGCCTCCTTCCTAGGGGGGCGGGTCATGCGGCGTCACAGCAACGTCACACGGCAGGCGGCCAATAGAAGCGGAGGGGCGGAGATGAGCGGGACGTAAACATCCCGCCCACCTTCTCCCTTCCGCATAGCTGCTGGAGGCAGGTAAGGAGATGTTCTTCGCTCCTGCGGCTTCATACACAGCGATGTGTGCTGCCGCAGGAACGAGGAACAACATCGTACCTGTCGCTGCAGCGAAATTATGGAAATGACCGACACTACACAGATCACTGATTTTTGACGCTTTTGCGATCGTTTATCGGTGCTTCTAGGCTTTGCACGTTGCGAAGTCGTTACCGGTGCCGGATGTGCGTCACTTTCGATTTGACCCCAACGAGATCGCAGTAGCGATGTCGCAACATGCAAAGTACCCCTCAGGGCTGCACAGAGAAAGACTGAGTGATCATGCTGCAGGTATAATCACTCAGGCTTTTCATAGTTATGACGACTTCAGGTAACTGTGAAACGATCGGGGCTTTAGGATTGCGGAGGTCCCGATCGAAGGGAAGAGGGAGCGCAATTCTTCTCTAAATCCCCTAAGTGATATCGATCATGGCATTTAGGGGGTTAAACAGCCTGGGCCGTGCAGGCTTTCTGATAAGAGCGATCACGCGTCATTGGCTGATCATTCTAATCAGCGCTGGAGCTGGTGACACCACCAATGCCAGGATCAAGCATATGGTCGGTGCTGTGTTTGCACCGATCATACCTCAATGTTGCAGGCAATTTCATTAGCTTGAAATGCAATGAAATGAAATTTGTTTGAGAGGGGTGAAACCCCCCATGGCTTCAAATCTTGGTGACGTGCTGTGAGTGGCTGTAGGCACCTTTATGCGATCATCGTCGCCGCTGTCATGGTGGCTGCATGATTGCCAGGACGTACCCATACGTCCAAGGTCGGAAACTCCTTCCTAACCAGGACGTGTGGTACGTCTAATGCGGGCGTCACAAGAGACGATCTATCATGCAATGTGTCGTCGGGGTCACAGTTTTCGTGACGCACATCCGGCATCATTCACGACGTCGTCTCGTGTGACACCTACGTGCGACTCCAAATCGGTTATAAATCGTGGATCGTGTACTCGTCGCTCATTTTTAAAAAATTGTTTAATCTTATTTTCGCAGGTTGTTCATCGGTCCCGGGGCAGCACACGTTGCTCTGTGTGACACCCCGGGAACGATGAACACAGCTTACCTGCGTCCCGCGGCACCCCCGGCTATGCGGAAGGAAGGAGGTGCGCGGGATGTTTACGTCCCGCTCATCTTGGCCCCTCCGCTTCTATTGGCCGGCGGCTGTGTGACGTCGCTGTGACGCCGAACGTCCCTCCCCCTTCAGGAAGAGGATGTTCGCTGCCCACAGCGAGGTCGCTCAGCAGGTAAGTAAGTGTGACGGCGGTTTAACAACTTTGTGCGATACGGGCAGCGATTTGCCCGTGACGCACAAACGATGGGGGCGGGTACGATCGCTCGTGCAATCGCACGATAGATCGTACCGTGTGAAGCCCGCATAAGGGTTGATCTGTTTTGGGCACACTACAAGGCTCAGAAGTGAGAGAGATTTGAATTTGAAAGACCAGATTTTGCTGGATTGGTTTATAGGAGCCATGTTGCTTTTTATGCATTTATGAGCTACTTATAATGCGAAACCCTCTAATTTTCCATTCAGAGATGAGGAATTGGTATAATGTTCACCTACATAATATTTTTTCGTGGCTTCTTATTCCAATATATGGGAGGCAGATTGAACAAACAGTTGTACACCACGCTGTATTGGTTCATGCTATGAGGTTTTCTATTAGATTGAACTGTAATTGCCTTACTGAATAATTCAATTTTGCTTCTTAATGTGCCATTTCTATAGACATTTTAAGTAGAATTGTTCAAAAATATTTAAAAGATATTTTGTTAAAAAAATAATAATTGGTTTTATTATTGGCAGATGACTGTACCAGGAAAACAGAGAGACAACTCACATCTTCAATTTTTAAATTAGATGACCTTGAGATGACACAGGATACAATTGAAGTAAATGCCACGACTCCAGATATCCCATCATGCCTTCACAGCAAAGATCTATCCTCAGATCCTATCAGACAGGTCTTATCTTCCGAATCATTACAGACTGCTAAGAAAAATAACAGTCACAAAACAAGCTTTAAAAATCGAACTGCTTTTACAGCAGACAAGCCAATTTCACATTCAGAATATGGAAATAGTTTTCCCCGCAAAACATTTTTTGTTCAACATCAAAAAATTCACACAATGGAGAATAGATTTTCTGGTTCCAAGCATGGGAAATATTTTACCAGGAAAACAGATCTTGTTAGGCATGATAGAATTCATACTAATGAGAAGTCATATTCATGTTCAGAATGTGGGAAATGTTTTGCACGTAAATCATTTCTTCTTACACATCAGAGAACTCACACAGGGGAGAAGTCTTTCTCATGTTCAGAATGTGGGAAATGTTTTGTAAGTAAATCATCTTTTCTTAGACACCAGAAAACTCACAGAGAGGAGAAGGCATTTTCATGTTCAGAATGTGGGAAATGTTTTGTACAGAAAACACACCTTCTTAGTCACCAGAAAACTCACACAGGGGAGAAGTCTTTTTCATGTTCGGAATGTGGGAAATGTTTTGTACGGAAAGATAACTTAATTAGACACCAGAGAACTCACACAGGGGAGAAGTCTTTTTCATGTTCAGAATGTGGGAAATGTTTTGCACGTAAATCATTTCTTCTTACACATCAGAGAACTCACACAGGGGAGAAGTCTTTCTCATGTTCAGAATGTGGGAAATGTTTTGTAAGTAAATCATCTTTTCTTAGACACCAGAAAACTCACAGAGAGGAGAAGGCATTTTCATGTTCAGAATGTGGGAAATGTTTTGTACAGAAAACACACCTTCTTAGTCACCAGAAAACTCACACAGGGGAGAAGTCTTTTTCATGTTCGGAATGTGGGAAATGTTTTGTACGGAAAGATAACTTAATTAGACACCAGAGAACACACACAGGGGAGAACTCTTTTTCATGTTCAGAATGTGGGAAATGTTTTGCACGTAAATCATTTCTTCTTACACATCAGAGAAATCACACAGGGGATAAGCCTTTCTCATGTTCAGAATGTGGGAAATGTTTTGTACGTAAATCATCTTTTCTTAGACACCAGAAAACTCACACAGGGGAGAAGCCATTTTCATGTTCAGAATGTGGGAAATATTTTGTACATAAATCATTTCTTCTTACACATGAGAGAAATCACACAGGGGATAAGCCTTTCTCATGTTCAGAATGTGGGAAATGTTTTGTGCGTAAATCATCTTTTCTTACACACCAGAAAACTCACACAGGGGAGAAGCCATTTTCATGTTCAGAATGTGGGAAATGTTTTGTACATAAATCAGTTCTTCTTACACATCAGAAAATTCACACTGAGGAGAAAGCTTTTTTATGTTCAGAATGTGGAAAGTGTTTTGTACAGAAATCTCATCTTGTTACACATCAGAAAATTCACACAGGCGAGAAGCCTTTTTCATGTTCAGAATGTGGGAAATGTTTTATAAAGAAATCTAATATGGTTGAACACCAGAGACGTCACACAGGGGAGAAGCCTTTTTCTTGTAAAGAATGTGGAAAGTGTTTTGTACATAAATCAAATCTTGTTACACATCAGAAAATTCACACAGGGGAGAAGCCATTTTCATGTTCAGAATGTGGGAAATGTTTTGCACGTAAATCATTTCTTCTTACACATCAGAAAACTCACACAGGGGAGAAACCTTTTTCATGTTCAGAATGTGGAAAGTGTTTTGTGCAGAAATCTTATCTGCTTACACATGAGAAAATTCACACAGGGGAGAAGCCTTTTTCATGTTCAGAATGTGGGAAATGTTTTGCAGATAAATCATATTTTGTGAAACACCAGAGAATTCACACAAGGGAGAAGACTTTTTCATGTTTACAATGTGGAAAAAGTTTTTTAAATCTATTTCAACTTATTAGACACCACAGCAGTCAAACAGGGAAGAGTTTTTTTTACTGTTCAGAATGTGGGAAATATTTTAACCAGATATCGGATATTATGATACACCAGAGAATTCATACAGGGAAGAAGCCATAGTCATACCTACATTTTGAAACCTAAATTACTGGAAAATCATATTTTGTTTACCATCAAAAATAATTCACATGGGTAGAAATTATATATCTTATTGTATAATGTTTCTTTATTGAATAATTCACAACAAAAAGACAAAGAACAGAAAGAGAAAAAGATCATCAGTATCATCAACATGACGTATACATCTTGTTACATACAGTGGAACCTCGCTTAACGAGTAACCCAGTTAACGAGAATGTTGCTGAACGAGCAAAGCTTTCTGTAAATTTGTAACTCGGTTTACAAGAAAGCTTTGCTGTACGAGCAAAGTTCTCACTGCATACACTTCCGGTTCCATACATCCACCGCGCTCTAACCCGCTCTTGCAGTCCACACAAACACACACAAGCACGCACAAACACACACAAACAAACACGCACACACATACAGTATTATGCTCACCTTACCTTCTGTCCCATCGCCGGCCTCATGGTTCTTTTAGTTCGCCGGTGCATCGCGATGAGAGAGGAATCCTCGCGGCGAACTACAGGACCCAAGAGGCCGGCGATGGAACGGAAGGTAAGATGAGCATAATATGTGTACCTTCCGTTCCATCGCCGGCCTCCTGGGTCCTGTAGTTCGCCGCTCCAGGATGTGTATCGGCAGGCAGCGCGACGAGGCAGGAAGTTCCGCTGTCAGATGCTACTCAAAGGCAGCATGCTGGCCAATCAGAGGCAAGCAACTCCTGCCTTTGACGTCAGCGCTCTGGGTGCGGAAGTTCCTCCCTCATCGTCATGGTTACCCGATACACAGCCCGTACTAGCGAACAGCAAGTCCCAGGAGACCGGCGATGGAACGGAAGGTAAGGTGAGCATAATATGTGAGTGTGCGTGCGTGCGTGCTTGTGTGTGTGTGGAATGACACAATAGGGGACCAGGATGGGACATTTAACAAGTTGTTGAACGAATTGTCTGCATTGCAATGATTTCCTATGGGAAATCTTGCTTTGCTGAACGAGTAACTTGGTTAACAAGCACAGTCCCAGAACGGATTGTTCTCGTTAACCAAGGTTCCACTGTACTTGGATTGATTTTCATCCTGTATCCCTCATATTGTTGCTACAATTATGCCCTGTATTAACTAACAGCTTAAAATAGCTAAAACTACTATATATTCATACATTTGAAAAAGAAGGAATACTTAAATATCAGTTGTTGTAAATCATTTTTTCACATCAGAAATTATATATTTTATAAACAAATTGTATAAAAAAACATATGAGACTTGTATAATTTAATGAGCAAGGGAAATTACTTTAAAATGAAATGTATTTTTGTACTATAAGACACACGTTTAACAAGAAAAAATCTTGGTAACAAGAGAGTGGCTCTTAAGGTAACTTTACACACAACGATATCGCTAACGATATATCGTCGGGGTCACGGTGTTCGTGACGCACATCCGGCGCCGTTAGCGATATCGTGTGTGACTAAAAGGAGCGACGATCAATGATCGCAAAAACGTCAAAAATCGTTGATCGTTGACACGTCGCTCCCTATCATAATATCGTTGGTGGTGCATGCCGCTGGTTGTTCGTCGTTCCTGCGGCATCACACATCGCTATGTGTGACACCGCAGGAATGACGAACATCTCCTTACCTGCGTCCACCGGCAATGAGGAAGGAAGGAGGTGGGTGGCATGTTCCGGCCTCTCATCTCCGCCCCTCCTCTGCTATTGGGTGGCCGCTTATTGACGCCGCTGTGACGCCGCACGAACCTCCCCCTTAAAGGAGAGATTGTTCAGTGTCTCCAGCGACGTCGCTAAGCAGGTATGTGCGTGTGACGCTGCCGTAGCGATATTGTACGCTACGGCAGCGATCACCTCCAAGACGAAACAGTGACGTGGGCGGGTGCTATCGAGCGTGTAAGGCACCCTTAAGGCACCCTTAACACAGGGCGTTTTTGCAGCATTTTTTAGCTTTGGTTTTATGCAAATCCATGCTAATAAGCTGCTTTTTACAGCCTCAGCAAAGTCTGAGATTTCTGAAATCTCATGCATACACACACAACCACCTCCGGATTTTTTCCTGACTGTTTTGTCAAATAGCTGCATTTTTTAGTCAAGTTTTTAAAGAATGAACATGTCCATTTGTGACGCCCTTGACCTTATCAGTGTGTCACAGGGAACTGCACTCCTTTCTCTTATGGTGCAGAACTCACCCCCCCATGGTTCTGGGATCCTAACTTTTGGTATTGCTTCCATCAGCACTCAAATCCTAACCACACCTCACACCACACTCTGTCAGGCACACCAGTAAGTGGTCTAACTGGAAAAGGGCCACCCGCCTAGGGGTCTGGCAGACTGGTGGGAGGAACATAGTCAGTTGAGGAGTAGATCCCACAGAGTGAGGAGCTGGGAGTAGTAGTGTCGCGGACAAGTGCCGCTCCACGGCAGAGGGGCTGCTCGGGGCGCTCGGATCCGGGATCGTGTCTGGGCATCGAGTGGTGACCGGACTCGGGGCTAGCGCAACCGTCCGTCCTCGCAACAGTGAAAAGGGGGGATATTTACATGGGAGATAGTTTTTGTCTGTGACGCCACCCGTCGGTTGCGGTGATGAGATGGTGGCAACGCTGCTGCCTCTGGTGCCAGTGCCCGGGACCGATGGTATGGGGCAGCAAGGTGGTATCCCCTCCACGGGTAGCGGAGGTGTAGTCCCGGGGCCCAGGTGTAGGTGGGGAGCAGTGCTGGGGTGCCGTCGGCAGGTTGGACCGGATGACCGGTGTACTCACGATTAGGAATAATCCACACAGAGTCTGTACTGTAAACCAAGGCCAGATGCCAGTTGCCGTTCGAGAGGTGTGCTGGTCCCGCACAAGGGTTAACAAGGTAGGGACCCTTCCTCCTGCACTTGTGTCTTGCTGTGTGTTGCTTTAACCCGCTTGGAACTGGAAAAATCCGCTCCCCTGCAGTTTTGTATACAGGGAAAGCCATTGCCCGCAAAATCTGACCCGTGGGATTTTAATGAGTTCTTGGCGGACACGCTATCCCCCGCGTTGGGCTGCCGTTTTGCTCTACCTGGGCTTCTCTCTCTGGAAACAAGGCCTGGAACCTTGTCCCGCTGGTCAGTTAACAAGGGGCTTGAAGCTTGCCTTGTCCTAGGGTCCAGGTACCCTGCCTGTGCATGGCCTCCGGACCGGATTCCCGTTGTCGGTACTGGCGGGCTACAACTCTGCCCCGGTCCACTTCAGGTCTCCCGCGACCGGATCTCCGTCGCCTGTGGCCCTACTCTGCCGTCTGCCACCTAGTCGGTTCTCCCATGGTCCAAGGGCTCCAACCTTGACCATACTGCACTTCAGCTCCTCTCCACTTAACTCCACTGTCAGACTGTTCTGTCTCAACTCTCTGTTCTGCTGTTCCCTCCCTTTGTTACCTCAAGACCCCTAGGTGGGCGTTTCCATCCGCCTGGTCCCGCCCATTGGTGTGTCCCGGCTGTCATGGGGGGGGGGCGACTAGGCTTTGTGGCTGGTGTTCCTGTGTGTGGAAAGTGGTGTTAATTCCCAAGGAGGAGGCGATTCCTGTACCCTTGGTGGGGTCTACAGTAATCTGTGACTACCTGGTTTTGCCAGGGCGTCACACTCCTCCTTGGTAAAACACAGCCCGTCCGTGGGCTGTCCGGCACCGGTGTTTATTTTTTTCGGCATCTGACAAAAGGTACAACATAAATAACATTTCAACAGTAAAACTTTTGAACATTTCATCCCTTTATGGGAGGCACATAGCTTAACACTAGAACTACTGGACTCGTGACACCTAAATAGAAATACATGGTGCAAAGTAGTCAAAATGACTACCTCAGTAGTTCTAGTGTTAAACGTTACTTTAACGGTTACCATCTATCCTTTTTCCTTTGTCCTGCCACCCAAAACACCTGTACCCTCCCTTGGTGTCAACACTAGTCGTAGGTGCTACACCATTCCGGGCTCCTGTGGGTGTCCTTGTTAGTGTCCGGGTCAAAGTTCCGCACCCTGTATCACCCCAAAGGGTCCCATGGACCGGAACCCTTTGGCCTGGAGGGTAGGCACTGGTTTCCGTGGTGACTGGGCCTCGGCCGACTCCACTGCAGGCCCTTCCTTCAACCGACCTCTCCAGTGGGTGCCACCTCCTGGCGGTGAGTAACAAGAAGGTAGATGGGGGGTTATTTTCAAGACCTAAGAAAGTTTTTGGGGTAGTTTCGCCAGTCCTGAAACCATGGTCCATGTTTTTAACTGTTAACCAGGGTAAACTTTTTAAACAGCTGTAAATCAGGTGAAGTACACAGTTAATTGGCATTTGAATTTGCTTTTACATTACTATATACACAGGCATACAGGCTTCACTCACTCTCTGTATCTGAGTGGTGGCTGACCTAGGTTAGGGCGTGTAGACCTCCTCAACCCTAAGTTCTCTCCTAGGCTCGGTGGGCTGAGACTATTTACAGGTTCCCCACTCCTGGTGATAGGTAAGGTAGGCAAAGACCGCCGGGTGCGTAGCATAGGTATAGGTGTAACTCTAGGTGTAGGGTCAGCAGGCCTCTCTGGTTCTGGCTCTTCCATGGGTTGTGGGAATGTTAGAACGGGAACGATCACGGCCCCATTTTACATAGGCCAATCTGCTGGGAAGTCACCTAGGACAGTGTGGATCACCTCTTTCCCTCTTTCTGCACTCGGGACTAGAGTGGGCACTTCTTCCAAGACTTTCAGGGGTTCTGGGCACCTTTTCAGTTGGTCCCTCGAGACGGTAGCTGTAGTCTTTCTTTGGTCTCGACTCACGAGATAGGTCTTTTGATTCTCGGAGTCAGAGGGTTGTATGACATAGGGGAGCTTCTCCCACTGGTCATCCAATTTATGCAGTCTTCTCTTCCTCTTCAGTACCACGTCTCCTGGTACAAAGGGGCAGCTTTTGCCTGTTTGTTGAAGTGCTGCTCTTGCTTTTTCCAGCTTTGGTTCAGATTCTCTTCCACATATTCTTGAATCTGCTTGTACTGCATCTGACGTTTGGAATTCCAGTCTGTGGTCGGGGAGATGGTTTCTGGCACCTCAACATCCATATCCAGATCCACTCGCAATCTCCCGGGCCTCGCCCTCATGAGGTAAGCAGGCGTACACTTAGTAGAACTGACGGGAATGTTGTTGTGCATATCCACCAGATCGGGCAATTTCTCTGGCCACTGATTCCGCTCTTCAAGGGGTAGAGTCTTGAGCAGGTTGATAACTAGATGGTTCATCTTCTCACACATCCCATTGGTTTGGGCATGGTAAGGTGTAGTATGTATCTTCCTGCATCCGTACAGACTGCAGAATTCCTTAAAGATCTCCGCTTCAAAGGCAGGGCCTTGATCCGTAAGGACCTTTTCTGGATAGCCGTGTGGTCTGCAGAAATGCGCCTGAAAGACCCTTGCCGCTGTTAGATCCTTAATGGGTACCACGACCATAAATCTTGAGTAGTGGTCCACTATGGTGAGGGCATATGTATACCTGCTCCGGCTTGGTGTAAGCTTGACATGATCTAGAGCAACGAGTTCCAATGGCTGATTGGTGATGATCAGCTGCAACGGGGCTCTCTGGCTGGTACCATCCTTTCTTCTTAACACACAGGGACCACAATCTGGACACCATGCTTCAATGGATTCCCTCATTCCAGCCCAGTAGAAGCGCTCCCGTAGTAGCATCTCCAACTTCTTCCAGCCGCAGTGCCCAGCTCCATCATGATAGGCTTCCAAGACCACTGGTATGTATGCTTGAGGTATGATTATCTGGCAAATCCTCTCGTGCGTCTTGGGGTTGATCAGTCCTCTGCACAACCTGCCTCTCTGTAGGTACAACCGGCTCCTCTTTTTCCACAGCCTCCGTGCTTCTGCTGGGGCAGTGGGCTCCAACCTGGAATCAGCCTGCGAAATCAGCGTCTTGACCAAGCTGACGGCAGGATCTCTATCTTCTGCTTCTTGCCAACCGTGATGGGGCAACGGGTTGAATGCTGCTTCCTGCTGACTGTTGTAGTGCTTGGTATTTTCCAGACTATCAGGTTAATGGAATGCAGGCAATTCAATCTCTTACAGCTCATCTTCATCTACTCCACCATCGGGCAGGTGTGGCATCCTAGACAACGCGTCAGCATTGGTGTTCTTCCGACTGGCTCTGTACTTTATGGTGAAGTCATAGTTCGCCAATCGGGCTACCCAGCGTTGTTCTAGGGCTCAAAGCTTCGCTGTATCCAGGTGAGTCAAGGGGTTGTTGTCCGTATATGCAGTAAACTTTGCAGAAGCCAGGTAATGCTTAAATCTCTCTGTCACAGCCCAGACGAGAGCCAGTAACTCCAACTTGAAGGAACTGTAGTTCTCAGGGTTCCTTTCTGATGGGCGGAGCTTCCTGCTATCACCTTCTCCTTGCCATTCTGCATTTGGGATAGGACGGCCCCCAATCCCACGTTGCTGGCATCCGTATACAGTATGAATGGGAGACCGTAATCGGGGTATGCCAGGATCTCTTCGGTCAGGACCGACTTCATCTGTTGAAAGGACCTTTCTTGCTCTTTACCCAACGTGAACGGGAACTCAGAAGTCTTGCTGTGCTTAGTTTGCCCGAGCAGGAGGTCCTGCATAGGAGCTGCCATCTTGGTATAGCCCTTGATGAAGCGGCGATAGTAGCCCATCAGGCCCAAGAACTGTCATAACTCTCTGATGGTAGTAGGTCTCGGCCAGTTCTGGATGGCAGTGATCTTCTCTGGATCCGGGGTCACACCCTCTGCGCTCACCACATGCCCGAGGTATTGGACTCTAGGCTTCAGCAAGTGGCACTTGGACAGTTTCAACTTCATCCCATACTTTGAGAGGGCTTCGAAGACTAGGCAAGGTGTTCTAGGTGATCTTCGTACATCTTTGAATAGACAATAACGTCGTCAAAGTATATCAGTACCGTCTCGAAGTTGCGATGTCCCAAGCAGCACTCCATCAGCCTCTGGAAGGTTTCTGGTGCGTTTCACAACCCAAAGGGCATGCTGTTGAACTCGCAGAGTCCCATCGGGGTGGCGAAGGCGGTCTTCTCACGGTCTTCCTCAGCAACGGACACTTGCTAGTAGCCACTAGTGAGATCAAGGGTAGAGAAGTAATTTTCCGTCTTCAATGCAGCTAGAGATTCTTCAATACGGGGGAGTGGATATGCATCCTTATGGGTGATCTGATTGATCTGCTGATAGTCCACACACATCCGCATGGTGCCATCCTTCTTCTTTACTAGAACCAGCGGAGCTGCCCAGGGGCTACAGCTATCACGAATAACCCCCGCCTCCTTCATGTTCCTCAACATGTCTTTGGCACACTGGTAATGTGCAGGTGGTATTGGCCTATACCTCTCCTTGATGGGTGGATGTGCACCTGTGGGAATGTGGTGTTGGACCCCTTTGATTCTCCCAAAATCTAACGGGTGTTTGCTGAAAACCTGCTCGTACTCTTGCACTACCCTGTAAACCCCCTGCTTGTGGTGTGAAGGCGTGGAGTCAGTGCCTACATGTAGTTCCTGACACTATTCTCCTGACTGGCTTGGTGAGTTTTTTTTTTTTTTATTCAACTTTTTATTTTTGAAAAAAAATTTTTAAACAAGTTTTACAGAAACAGATAGACATGTAAAGGAAACATTTCCCAGGTATGCCGTTAGTTACATTATGCAACACACAGATGTAATGTCAGGTAGAAAAAGGGAGGGGGTATCCCCCCGCACACTTCGGCCCTGAAAAGGAGAAAGAAATCAACCCCACTTATTCGGGCTTCAAATCTGGAACGTATTCCCAAAATCATCCCACAGAGACCATGTCTTTATAAATCCGTCCATTGTATTGTGGAGCTGGGCCGTCAACCTCTCCATATTTCTCACATCTTTTATCCTAGCATAAAGATCCGAGATTGACGGCGGTGCTACCCTCTTCCAGAATAGTGATATTAAACATTTGGCAGCGGTGAGAATATGCAGGAGAAGCTTTAATTCAGACTTGCTTAAAGACGAAGGGAGAGCGTTTAATAAATATACCACCGGATCCCTACTCAGATTTCTACCTACTAATCTACCCATCAGGGACTCCACCTCCTCCCAGAAACCACCGATAGCTGGGCATGTCCAAAATATATGATATAAAGAAGCTTCCCCAAGTCCACATCTCCAACATTCATCTGGATATGAGCGGTTGAACTTATGCAGAAGCTCTGGAGTGTGATACCATGTCATAAGGACTTTGACTTGGTTCTCCTTATAGAGAGTGCTGACTGAGGACCGAAATGTCCTAGTCCATATCACCGACCAGAGTGCTTCTGATATAGATCGACCGATCCAGCCCTCCCATCTCTTCATATATGTGTGCTTCACTATCTCTGAGGAGTTCCCTCTTGACAATATGTTGTAGATGGCTGAAATCAAACCCTTAGTTGAAGTGCGCCCCGAGCAGAGGGCCTCAAAAGTTGAGGGACGACTTGACGCCATCTGCCCTCTGATGGTCGAGAAGAAATGCGCTATCTGTTGGTATGAGAAATGGAGGCTGAGAGGTAATTTGTACTGGTGTCGTAGGTCTGAGAATGGCTTTAGTTTTAAGGTGACCGGGTTAACAATATCACGGAAACAGTACAGGCCTGCCTTTGCCCATTGCCCCACCACCCCCGGGCTCATGCCCTCTGTCAAGTGTGGAGTGAAAAGGAAGGGAGTCAGTAGAGAAGACTGCGTTGCCAGTTGGAACTTTATCCTGCACTGCCGCCACAGCTCTCTTATAAATGCCATTGGGCCCAAAAGGTCTCTCGAATGAGTTTCACTAGGGCGGCCCCAGATTAGAGAGCTTGGGTGGAAGGGTGCCATCCAGAGCTTCTCAATCTCCGTCCATTTATTATATGCTGGCAGGGTTGTCCAAGAGGCCAGTGTACGTAAATGAGAGGCATAATAATAGAGTACTATGCTCGGGCACGACAGACCCCCTCTTGAACGAGGTGCGCACAGGACTGAGTCTGGGATGCGATGCCTCCCCGAGTGCCAAATAAATTGCATTAACATTGACTGGACTCTTTTCAACACCCCCATAGGGACTCGTACCGGAAGTGTTTCAAATAAATACAGAAATTTCGGGATTATTGACATTTTTATTGCTGCTATTTTGCCCAAAAAAGAGATCTGCAGGGATGACCATTTCTTTAGGCTATTTTCAACGTCTCGAATCAAGGGTGGGAAATTTGTCTGGTATATTGTTTTGTAGCTGGGGGTTATTTTAACCCCTAAGTATCGCAGGGAGTCCGAGCGCCAGAAAGTTTTGCTTTAGGGACCGCACTTTAACTTCCGGGATGTTAATGGGTAATGCCTCCGTTTTATCTGAATTAAGTTTATATCCCGAGAACCTAGCATACTGGGCTAAGACTGCATGCAGGTTTGGCAGGGAGACAACAGGGTTAGTTAGGGACAACAAAACATCGTCCGCAAATAAAGCCACCTTAAAGGATTTTTCCCGAACCTTGACCCCCATAATATCTGGGTTAAGCCGAATTTGAGCTGCCAGCGGTTCAATGCTAAGAACGTATAAAAGAGGGGACAGTGGGCATCCCTGCCTCGTTCCATTTCTGATAGGGAGGGATTCTGAGTGAGCATGAGGGAGGCGAATTGTCGCCGCCGGGCACGAGTATAAGCCTCTTAATGCCGAGACAAATGGCCCCGACAGTCCGAAATGGCCCAACACAGAAAACATGAAGGACCAGTCCAGCCTGTCAAAGGCCTTCTCTGCGTCCAAGCTTAGAAGCAGAGCCTCCACTCCCTCCCTGTTCACCACCTCCACCAAGTCCAGGATCCTACGTGTGTTATCTCCCGCCTGACGGTAGCGAACGAACCCGACTTGGTCTTTATGGACCAAGTACGGGAGCCAATTATTTAGACGTTCAGCTAAAAGTTTAGTGAATATCTTGAGGTCCGAATTTAAGAGGCTAATCGGGCGGTAGCTCGCACATTCCATCGGGTCCTTACCGGCTTTGGGTATAATAGTTATATAGGAATGTAGGAATGTATTTGGAATGTCTACACCCTCCATGAACAGATTGAAGAGGTGTGTTAGGTGAGGAGACAACTCCTCTACAAAAGTCTTATAGTATAGGTAAGTGAACCCATCGGGACCCGGGGCTTTATGACCTGGCAAGTCTTTGATCACTTGTTGTATCTCATCTGGGGATATGTTCCGATTGAGTTCCTCCACCGCCTCTTGGGACAACTTTGGGAGGTGACAGGTGGCCAAGTAATCATTCACTATTTTTGCTCTGTCTGGTTGGGACATTGGAAATGGCGAGGGGATAGAGTATAATGATGTGTAGTAAGCTTGAAACAATTGGGCCATTTTTGTGGGGTCATATTGAGGGGTACCCGAAGTGTCTTTTATCGCGCAAGGGGCAGTAGTTATCGTTTGGTCTCTAAGCTTTCTGGCTAACAACGTGTGCGGTTTGTTCCCATATTCGTAATATTTCTGGCGGGAGTACCGGAGGAGTTTTTCTACGTGACCCTGCGTAATCTCTTTTAATTTAGATCTCAAGTCTATTACTTTTTTCAAGCGAATCTTAGAGGGACGGGTACAGAGCTGTTCCTCTGCTGAACGTAAATCCTTTTCATACTGGCGATAGAGCTGTTGAGAATCCTTTTTGATCCTAGAGGAGAGGGCTATGCACTCCCCCCTAATGACTGCCTTGTGAGCTTCCCATATCAGCGGGAAGGATGGAGGTGACTGAGAGTTTTCCGTAAAATAATTCTGTATGGCCTGTCGGAGGGATTCTCGAGAGGAAATATTGGTTAATAAAGATTCATTAAGTCTCCAATGGGTTCTCTTTAGGGGGGCAGTCGTCAGGTTCAGAAATATCGATACGGGAGCATGGTCCGACCAGGTGATGCTACCAATCTGTGCCTGCTGAAGTGCTCTAAGTGTGGGGATATTGCCAAAGAAATAGTCTATCCGACTATGTGAATTATGTGGGTGTGAGAAGAAGGTGTATTGTCTTGCTGTTGGGTTGTCTATTCTCCAGAGGTCATACAATTGGTGTTTACGGATCAGCCTGCGGAAACCAACAGACAATTGTGATGATCTCTGTTGACTTACGGGATGTGAGGGTGCATGTAATTTATCAGCGTTCTCCGAAAATACCATATTAAAATCCCCTCCTATAATGTGTATGGCCCCCCGATCTGCTGAGAGGCGTGCCAAGACAGATGAAACAAATTTAAGCTGATTGACGTTAGGAGCATATAGGTTACAGAGGATTAGCCGTTTCCCGTTCAGAGTTCCCTTGACAATCAGATAACGACCTAACGGATCTGCCTCACACTTACTCACTTGAAATGGGCAACTGTGGGAAATCAATATGGCCACCCCTGCTTTCTTCCTTGAGTTTGTGGCTGGAAAGGATTGAGGAAACCAATGGCGGGCAAAGCTAAAAGACCCTTTGTTTGTAAAGTGTGTTTCTTGCAGGAACACTACTGCCGCCCTTGACTTCCGCATTTCCTGGAGGACCAGCCTCCTCTTCACATCAGAATTCAACCCCTTAACATTAAGACTCATTATCTTCGCCATCCTGTGACCTCTAGGTGTGCTCGTGTGGAGGCTAATATCTGAGACTTTCGTTTAGTGTGCGTGGCAGACAATCCCCCTGAACCCCTCTGTGTTATAGCAGATATATTTTGATAAGTTGCATACCTGTGGATCTTACCAAGACCTAAAATAACAAACTCAAACATAACTATGTTCAACTATAAAATAGAAATTTTCAGTTATGAGATAAGTATACGGCAGTCGAAACTAACCGCCCACTATCCCAATACCAGAGCCGACTTATATTTACTCAGAGTAGAGAGTATTACACTGGATATAACCTGCACTATAAACTAGAGTGCGAAAAATTTAGTACGACTCTGCCAGTGGGTAGGTGGCAAAACTCCACAAATCTGACACACTGGCCCCAACCCCCCCGGGATTTTCTAAAACGGAGAAATCACAAAGATATGGGGAACTATATAGGTAGACCCATTAGGACAAAGTAACTTCTACAGGTAACCATAAGTTCACGTGAGAGCTTGGTCAAGTAGGTTCTTCTTCCCTCGAACTCTTGGGGCGCCGTTTGCGCGACGTAGTAGCCGGTTGCCAGGTCTGAGGAAGTGGCGGCATCTGCTGGGGCATACTCCAATCTGGTAAATCTGGAACAGGGAGGTCAAAGGCCCGGCAGAAAGGCTCAAGATCAGCAGGGGCCTGAAGGCAGGCCTGCCTCTCTCCTCGCCGTGCAGTGAGGCTAAACGGAAACCCCCATCTGTAGAGAATGTTGTTATCCTTCAAAGACGACAGTAGTGGGCGAAGGGCCTTCCTCTGCTGTAGTGTTAACCACGAGAGATCTTGGAATAACTGGATTTTGGTACCTCGGTACATCACTTGTTTTGGTGGTCGTGCTTTAAACATTAATTCTTCTTTAAGTTGAAAGTCAGTGATATGGCAGATAATATCCCTTGGATTCCCTTTCAGATTTTTAGGGCGTAAGGCCCTATGCGCTCTATCTATGGGAATTGGGTGGTCAGGAGGTTGCTGCAGAAGTGAGTTGAATATAGTCTGCAAAATTGTTATGACGTCCTCCTTTGCTTGGGACTCGGGTACGCCTCTGACCCTTATATTATGGCGTCTGCCTCTGTTGTCCAGATCCTCAATATGACGCTGCAGCTCCCTTATGACGTCAGCCTGAGAGGAGGTTTGGGACTGGAGATGACAGATGACTGTTCTAGCTTACGTATGGTCGTTTTCCAGCTGGTTTATTCTTTTAGAAATGGAGATGACATCCTGCCGGACTGCCGCTATTTCAGATCTACAGGCATGTTTAACCTCAGAAATGAGTGTTTGAAAATCCTTCTTGGTAGGGAGCTGTTGGACATGCTCCCACCATTCAGCAGGTAGGCTCATAGGTTGCGTGATGGAAAGGCTGGCCCCTGCCCTCACCGGGGCCCTCTGCCTGGTGTCATCTACACCTGGAGGATCGGAGGGGGACCCGGGGCTCCGAGGTCCTGGGCCCTTTATTAATTTGTGGGGTCTCTGGGGCCTAGGGGTGAGGGTCTCGTTATGTAGCATTGGTGGTTCCAGTGGAGAAGACAGGGAGTCACTGCCCGGCACTGTATTACTGTCCCATGGGGGCCCGGGGAATCCGGCACTCTGCAGGGCCTCATAAGTGCTCCCCAAAGCCTCCCCGCTGCCTCCTGTAATGTCCTCCATTCCCCCACAGCTTCTGCTCTCCAGCCCCTGCTCCCCTACGCCCCACTCTGTGCCACTCACTATTCTCAGTGTGGCGTCCACGTGGGCCGCAGGGCTCAAGCCTCCGCTACGCTCCAGCACCTCCAGAGGGGGGAGGGGCGGCATCATCACCGCCGTCCTCACTTGATTCCCGGGGCTCGCTTCTAGGGAGAGCGGCTGTCGCTCACCTGGCCTGGGAGATCGGGAGTACTCCGGGTTCTCCTGCTCGCCGCCTCCACACTCCTGCTGGGCCACAGGTGAGTCCCCGCGCGTCCTCTCCACCGCCGCCATCTTGACCGCGAGGGAAGCCTCCATCTCGCCGGCGCTCGCGGGTCCCCGCTCCTCATTCCCTCTGCCCCCTGCAGCACGTACCGGCAGTCCCCGTGCGGTCTCCTCCGCAGCTGCTGTCGGGCGAGGGGAGAGATGCCGAATTGCCTCCCCGGCTCGGGCCTCCTCCTGCTCCTGCTCGACGGGCGGCTCCCTCGTTAGGTAGGAGTCCATGGTGAATGCAGCTGGGGTCCCAGGGTCTTTAGACATCTTTGGGGGCTTCTTTTTCCCCATTTCGGATCCTCCGGGCTTATTTAAAAGTGCTATTTATAGTCCCGGGTGAAGGAGCTCAGGACTCAGGCGTCTTGCCTCATGGAGTTCCGGACACGCCCCCCGGCTTGGTGAGTTTTTACTGACCAGTTGGGGTGTAGGGTTAATGGATGCTGCTGCTTGGATGGCATGTGTGTCTACTGTGAACAGCTTGGCAATAGTGGCATATCTAGGTAGCCTCACCTCTTCCTCTCCGCAATTCATCACACTCACGGGCACTCTCCACTTCCGGACATCAATCACTCCTCTGGCTGTCAAAACTGTGGGCCAGTTTCTGAAGGCAGGAGCTCCACCACTGCCTGATAATCTTGTCCTCGGGTACCTACAGCTGCCCTACACCAAATCATCATCTCGCTCCATGGAGGCACTACAAGGGGTGCTACATCCATCACTCACACACCGCCAATCTCTCCACCAGATAGGTTCACCTGTTGCCGCTGCAGGAGGGCTCGGATCTTGCAGAGCCATCTGCCGGCCCACTCCTGCTGTTGCAGACAGCTGTTGAAGCAAGTATAACACTTTCCCCATTCAATTTTCAATTACATTGGTCCCTAGGGCCATTTTCAGGTTACGGTCACTAAAGTCATTCTGCACCACTGAGGCCCTGGTGCTCTAACTCTACTCTCCCCCCTTTAAGAGCCACTTTCTTAAACCCCACTTGGGTCATAGGGAGTCCATTGGCTGCAATGATAGTCAGGCTAGAATCTGGCGGGGTAAGGTCGTCATCAGACCAGTAACGCTTATACAGTACATAGGGTATAATCGTTACCTGCGAGCCAGTATCCAGAAGCGCGAACGTCGGGATCCCATCCACGGTAAGGGAGATGATGGGGTGGCCTCCGACATTCCGCTCACGCCAATCAGCTGGGCCTTGTTGGTCTATTCCTGAGGATTGGCCCTTGGCCTCAGGAGTGGCTCATTTAAAGGACGCCGACGGGAGTAATGGCCGGTCTTGTTTCACCTGTAACAAACGGGTTGTCCATACCGGTTGTTGCTCCTTCTCTGCATCCAGGGGACGTCTTCAGGGCTGTCGGCGAGCTGGATCTTCTCCGACGGCTTGGGCTTTGATTGTAGCTGCATGGCCTCGAGGATCCTGGCGACGTCTTTGCTCAGCTGTTGGACTTGGGAAGTCAGGTCTCCGGGAACTCCTGGGGACTCTGTTGGCACCGCAGGTGCTGGTAAGGCCAGTAGAGGGTGCTTCACCAGCAGGTGGGAGGTGCCTGCCGGCCAGGATGACGATGTAGGATCACTGGCCCCAGGGGTCTGCAGAGCCTTTATAGCTTGGTCCTTTAAAACTGTGTAACGGGGTGCCAGGGGTGCCTCGGGGCTTGTAGTCGTGGCCCCTTTTTCTATCAGGCTTACCCCCGGCTCCGCCGTCACTTTTGGGACAGGGGATTGTTCTGTGGGGCAGAGTGTGGTGTAAAAGAGCATACTTTCAGCCGCAGGAAGACTCTTCAGGCAGGGATCAGATAAACCAAACGACATCTTTATTGCACAGAGTTTCACAGACAGCTCAATGCACGGATTTTGCAGCGCACGGTCACAATTCCTGTCCGGGGAAATCTTTCCTTGTTGTCTCCTCTAGTGGGGATGTGCCCGGCTACTCCACTTCACCTAGGCTCCCACTCCGGCTAACACAGACTGGACCCACACCAATTCTGCTTCACCCTTGAGGACACTTCTTCTCTTCTTCCCTTCTTTCTTTCTTTCTTTCTGCCCACTCAGCTCCACACTCTGCCCCTGGCTGTTCCTTCTCCCCCGTCCCGGAATCAACTGCCTCTCACACACACACACTTCTCTCTCTTCCCCCTAAGCTGCCGGCTCCTCCTCCCTCCTGCACAGTTTCTATGGGGACAGCCGTCCCACCCGGGCTCTAGGGGAAACCCACTAAAACAGTGCAATTACAATAAAACATCAACATAATACATCAACAGCTTTGTCTACCCCAGCGGGGGTATCTTCAGGGGGAAAACCGCACCTCCTTGTAAGGGGTCTGCCCACCCCTTACAACTGCAAAGTCTATAGGCCCCGTTACATGCAGCGATATTGTTAACGATATCGCTAGCGAGTGTACCCGCCCCTATCGTTTGTGTGTCACAAGCAAATCGCTGCCCATGGTGCACAAAATCGTTTTGAGCTGTCACATGGACTTACCTGCTTAGCGACGTCGCTGTTGCCGGCGAACCGCCTCATTTCTAAGGAGGCGGTTTGTGCGGCGTTACAGCGGCCTCCCAATAGAAGCGGAGGGGCGGAGATGAGCCGCCGTAACAGCCCGCCCACCTCCTTCCTTCCTCATTTCCAGCGGCCGCAGCTAAGGTGTAGTTTGTCGTCCTCGTGGTGTCACACGTAGCGATGTGTGCTGCCGCAGGAACGACGAACAACCTGCGACCACAACAATCAACGATATTTTGAAAGTGAACGTGTCAACAATCAACGATAAGGTGAGTATTTTTGATCGTTAACGGCCGTTCGTTGGTGTCACACGCAACGACGTCGCTAACGATGCTGGATGTGCGTCACAGAATCCGTGACCCCGGTGATATATCGTTAGATAAGTTGTTGCGTGTGACGGGGCCTTTAGTCTGGATGCTCCAGGGCCCACAGCCATAGCTGTTTGCGGTTGTCCGCTGACCCCAGCCCCTGCAAGAACTGCTCCACAAGCATTTTGTTTCTCTCTGGCTCGTTGATAGGATCTACTAGCCTTAGGGGTACTTTGCACGCTGCAACATCTCTAGTGTTCTCGTTAGCGATGTGAAATGCTAGATCGTCATTTTACGTATGTGCGATCTCGAAAGATCGCACTTGCAATCTAGCATTTCACATCGCTATCGAGATCGCTAGCGATGTCGCAGTGTGCAAAGTACCCCTTAGAGTATGCAGAGTCGTTTGTAGTCTCAGGGCGTATCCCGGATGCTGTCCTGGGGACACTGCCTGCAGTAGTAAAAGTTCATTCGTAGCTCCGTACGGGTTTCGAAGGCAACTTGCAGCTTATCAAATATGGCGGGTACGGAGACCCATTCCTCATCAGTCCATGTCTCAACCTCCTGATCGGCTGTGCCTGTCAGCTGTCCAAGCACCACGGACGCACGCTGCTTGCCGGTCATTGCATACATGGCGAGAACAGTACATATCTTTTTCTTGAATACCTGCAGGACTTCTCCGTCATCCTACATGGCTATTGTAGCCGCGGCTCCACCATTACCATTGGGCGCCAACATCCTTCCTGTTTTTCCCCCCTGGTTTTCAACAACAGTCTCGCGGGACCCACTGTCCTTTGCAACTTCCTGCTTTGGGAGTCACCGGGTTCCGCCCGCATTCTTAGGGAGCGGGGCTTCGGCTTCGCGCCCTTTTTGGGGAAGAAGACGATGGCGTTGTTGTTTTGGCGCCAAAGATGGCGGGCAAGATGGCGGCAGTTCAAGATTCTGGAGCGTTTCACAGAATTCAAAGCAAGGCGCACATCATCCACGGATGGGGTAAGAATCTTGTTCATGACGCCAGGTTTTTGTTGTCGCGGACGAGTGCTGCTCTACGGCAGAGGGGCTGCTCAGGGCGCTCGGATCCGTGATCGTGTCTGGGGGCTCAAGTGATGACGGAACCGGGGCTCGCGCAACCGCCCATCCTCGCAACAGTGAAAAGGGGGGATATTTACAGGGGTGATAGTTTTTGTTTGTGACGCCACCCGTGGGTTGCGGTGATCAGATGGTGGCACCGCCGCTGCCTCTGGTGCCAGTGCCCGGGACCGATGGTGTGAGCAGCAAGGTGGTATCCCCTCCACGGGTATGGGAGGTGTAGTCCTGGGGCCCAGGTGTAGATGGGGAGCAGTGCTGGGGCGCCGTCGGCAGGTTGGACCGGATGAGACCGGTGTACTCACGATTAGGAGTAATCCACACAGAGTCTGTACTGCAAACCAAGGCCAGATGCCGGTTTCCGTTGGAGAGGTGTGCTGGTCCCACACACAGGTTAGCAAGGTAGGGACCCTTCCTCCTGCACTCGTGTCTTGTTGTGTGTTGATTAAACCCGCTTGGAACTGGAAAAATCTGCTCCCCTGCAGTTTTGTATACAGGGGGAGCCGTTGCCCGCAAAATCTGACCAGTGGGATTTTAATGGGTTCTTGGCGGACACCCTATCACCCGCGTTGGGCTGCCGTTTTGCTCTATCTGAGCTTCTCTCTCTGGAAACAAAGAGACAAATAACAATGGGCTTGAAGCTTGCCTCGTCCTAGGGTCCAGGTACCCTGCCTGTGCACGGCCTCCGGACCGGATTCCCGTTGTCGGTACCAGCGGGCTACAACTCTGCCCCGGTCCACTTCAGGTTTCACGCGACCTTCGTCCGTCGCCTGTGGCCCTACTCTGCCGTCTGCCACCTAGTCAGTTCTCCCGTGGTCCAAGGGCTCCAACCCTGACCACGCTGCACTTCAGCTCCTTTCCACTCAACTCCACTGTCAGACTGTTCTGTCTCAACTCTTTGTTCTGCTGTTCCCTCCCCTTGTCACCTCAAGACCCCTAGGTGGGCGTTTCCACCCGCCTGTCCCGCCCACTGGTGTGTCCCGGCTGTCATGGGGGGGGGCAACTAAGCTTTGTGGCTGGTGTTCCTGTGTGTGGAAAATGGTGTTAATTCCCAAGGAGGATGCAATTCCTGTACCCTTGGTGGGAGGTACAGTCATCTGTGACTACCTGGTTTTGCCAGGGCATCACAGTAGCTCCCTGGAGAACAGTAGTAGCCCTCAGAGAGTGAGGAGCTGAGGGAGTTGTAGCTCCCTGAGTGACTTCGGTTAGGTTGCAGATGGTTGTCTGGGACCGGTGGAGTCGGAGACCCGGTTGCAGGGTATTGGAGAAGGGTGCCCAGACTTAGTTTTGGAGACCGGTCGGCACCGGAAAATCTAGTAACCGGACCGGTACCGAGTACGGCAGGGTACTCGACCCTAGATCAGGGAGTAGCTTCACGCAACCTGATAATTCACCTGAAGAGGATAGTCTCTTTATCAACTTTCCCCAAGAGCTCAGAGATCGAAGACACCAACACAACGAGGGGGATATGGGCTTTCCACCTTATGTGGCCCACTGAAATCCCAAGTGTCAGCCATCGAGAGCACAGCTCCTCTATATAATTATAGTGAGCAGGACCCCGACAGCTTCAGGCCGAGGGGTCACTCAGAAACGTCTAAACACAAGTGCATGGAGGCAGGCTCCGGACCACTAGCAATACCAACGGAGACGGATTCCCGGACGAGCTCCCCAGAGGGGCAGCGGCACCCAGAGACTTGGTTTACTCCTGTGTCAAAGTCTGCTTAATAGTCACACCAACATCCACCCGGCCTGAGTGAGTACGCTGCTCTCCCCTGCGTCCTGCCTGCCCGCATAGCCTGCACCATGCTTTCCTCCACCTCCACCATCCCGAATCCCGGGGCCTCCCCTACCCGTGGAGGGAACGTCATCTGGCTGCCCCACTCCATCTTCCCCGGGTACTCCCATCGGCAGCAGCGGTACTATAAGATGGGTGGTCAACAGCTGGAAACCCAGCTCTGCCAGTTTTGCCAAGGTCGCTTGTGCAGTGTGAGCGGAGGCGTTGTCTTGGAGGAACAAGATTCCTTTGGACAGCTTGCTGCGCCTTTTGGCCTTCAGAGCTGCCTTCATTTGGTCCAAAAGTTCAATGCAATACCTTGCATTGATGGTGGAACCCCTTTGAAGGTAGTCCTCTAGCAGCACGCCCTCCTTATCCCAGAACACAGACGCCATCACCTTAGTGGCCCATTTTTGCACCCAGAACTTCTTTGGATGAGGAGAACCAATGTGCCTCCGCTCTTTTGACTGCTCCTTGTTTTCAGGGTCATACAAATAAATCCAGGTCTCATCCATACTGACCAGTCGATACAGGAAGTTCTTTTCAGTCCGGAAACGCTGACAAATGGATAGGGAAGTTTTCACTTGCATGCTTCTCTGATCTGTTGTCAGACATTTGGGCAGATAGCTTCCTCATGTCCAAATGTTCATGGATAATGACACAAATACGTTCACGGGAAATCCCCATGATGTTTGCTATTGCTTTAGTTGAAATCCGTTGATTCTCCAGTATGAGATTGTGCACAGCATCGATGATCTCCGGAACAACCACTACTCTCTGTCGTCCAGGACGTTCCTCATCATTGGTGCTAAAGTGGCCCATTTTAAATTTGGCAACCCAATTCTTAACTGTGGAATATGAAGGGAATTGATCCCCCAATGTCTGCAACATATGACTATGAATATCTTTTGCAGACTTTCCTTGCAGAAACAAGAATTTTATCACTCCTCTGTTCTCAGTTGCTGTGAATATCACATTAAACTCCACCATTTTGTTTTCACGCTTGCGCAGAGCACTGTTGCCATAACAAATACAACATTTTTAAATCATATGACACATAGGCTTTTATGTGCTGTAACATTTGTTACCATAGGAAAAAAAAAGATCACAAAGCCAAAGACTTATCAGCAGCCCCTTATAGCCTCTGAACTCTGTCACTGATTAGAATACAATCCTGCCACGTAATGAAAAATATTAGCTAGGTCAACTGATGGCCTATAAAAAGATACCCCATTATCAGGTGGCACACAAAAAAAATCTCATGATCGGTAAAACCAGTGAGTTGTCTCAAGACATTTGCAACCTTATTTTTGCAAAACATACTGATGGCATTGGTTACAGAAGAATTTCTAAGCTACTAAAGGTTTCAGTGAGCACTGATGGGGTCCTAATCCAGAAGTGTAGAGAGCATAATTTCATCATAAAAAGGCCATGACCAGGTTCTCCCCAAAAGATTTCAGACAAAGAATTGAAAAGAATTATCAGAAGCGTTGTCCAAGAGCTAAGGACCATCTGTGGAGAGCTAAAGAAAGACCTGGACTCAGCAGATACAATTGTTTCTTAGAAAGCAATAAGTAATACACTCAATCTTAATGCCTTATATGTACGCTCGCCATGCAAGACTCCATTACTCAACAAAAAGCATGTTCATGCATAACTTGCAGAGGAATTTGAGTCGGCTGCCTCGCTCATGACTGTCAGCGCTCCTGACACAGTACTAGACTCAGCACCAGAATGGATTAGAGACCTGTTTGTCAGACTTGGGACCACTGCAGGGCTGCCACTAGGAATTTCAGGGCCCCATACTGACAACATTTCGGGGCCCCCTTGAGGCCCCACCCCAGCTCCGCCTCCACCCCAGCTCCGCCTCCACCCCGCGAATCTTCCATAGTCTCACCACCACTCTTGGAAAAACTTCACCTCTGCACTACAACCTCATCAATCACACATTAACCCTTCACATTGAACTCCGTGTCACACACGCAGCCAGGTAGACTCTTTTGGCAGGGCCCTACTCTATTCTAACTTTTTTTTTTCTTTTTAAAACTAACTTTTTTGGTATATATTTATTTTTGGTATATCTATTTTTTTCTTTAAGGGAATGTGTCACATACAGGTTTTTAAACTAATTGAAACCAAATTCTGATAATGCAGACTTGTGGATTTAGACCTGACAACCCCTTTAAAGGGAGTCTGTCACCAGGTTTTTAACACCTAATCTAAGTGCAGCATAACGTAGGGGAAGAGATCCTGATTCCAGCGATTGTCACTTATTGGGCTGCTTAGTGTAATTTTGATAACATCACTGGTTAATCAGCAGGAGATTATCATTACAGGACTACTTGGCATGCTACAGGTAATCCAGCATATTCATGATCTCTGTATAACTGCTAGATCTGCAGCAGAGAAAATATTGATTTTATCACAATGACAGCAAACAGCTCAGTAAGTGACACATCGCTGGAATCAGGGTCTCTGTCTCTACATTATGCTGCTCTCAGATGGGGGAGAAAAAAACCTGCTGACAGATTCACTTTAAGGCCCCCTTCACACGCACGTGCCTCCGGTACGTGCTAGGTCCGTTTCCGCATGTACCGGAGACACGGGCACACGTACACCCATTAAAATCAATGGGTATATGTGCACGCACGTGTTCAGCGATTGGCCCGTGCCTCCATGTGGAGCAGACGTGTGCCCGTGTGCTCCATACGGAGGCATGTCCGTTTTTCTCCAGCAGCACGGGTGGCACACGGTCCGCACCCGTACCACACGGATGTAGTGTGGATGCGGTCCCACATGACATGCGCTGGAGAAACACACGTGTCATTTTAAAAATAAAAAAACACATACTCACCTCCACCAGCCCTGCAGTCTCTGCCGAGGCTGTCACCTGCATCCAACACCCAGTGAATTTGAACAACGCATCTTCTTCACTGGGGGCCTGAAGCAGCGTCAGCGGAGCGTGGCCTGTGCCGGACACTGTCATTCAGCACTACAGACAGCTCCGGAATAATCAGGTAAGGCGGGACTTTCCGTTCTCCGTGTGTTATTACGTATAACACACGGAGAACACGAATGTGCCACAAACACGGCACACGGGGAGCAAACCACCCCTTTAATACGTACGTGAAAAAACGGTTCGTGTTTTTCACGTTCGTGTGAAGGGGGCCTAAGGCTCATTCAGCAGTCGGTGAAAACCGGTCTGCACTTGGGCCGCAGTGCATGGACTGGCCATGGGTCTCCTGACCTGACCTCAGCAGCCTCATAGCATATATGAGGATGCAGGTCAGGAGATCGGTGCCCGGCCATGCATGGCGTTTTAAGCTGAGATTTAAACTGATGGTTGTTCTTTATAAGAGCTGAGGAGGGTTGTGAATAGAGATGAGCGAACCGGTCCCGGTTCGGCTCGAGGCGGTTCGCCGAACGGGGGGTCTGGCTCGAGTTCGGCTCGTCGAACGTTCGACGAACCGAACTCGAGCCCATAGGAAACAATGGCAGGCAATCACAAACACAGTAAAACACCTAGAAAACACCCTGAAAGGTGTCCAAAAGGTGACAAACAACTCACAACATAACACAAACACATGGGAAAGTGACAAGGACATATACTCATGTGAAAACAAAACAGCTGGACAAGGAAAAAGAGGGAGACACACAGATATATGAGTATATGCAAAGAAACATCGATTCCATTATTGTGCAACTTGAGCCCTGCTCATTTTAGGCTTCCAATCTGGATAAATTGCCTGAGCTCGCCACGTACGCCTTGAGGATCTTGTCGTGTCCTGCAGCCAGCGTTCTCTCGGAACCTGTCTTCAGTGCTGCTGGGGGTCTGCTGGCAGATAAGCACACGTGTCTGTCCACTGACAATGTGGACCTGGCTCTCAGAGGACTTTTCTTCCCCTGGGTCAGCCAGGGGAGGCGAAAGGCACGCGTATTTTTGAGAGTGCTTCATGCAAAGCATCTTTTTCTTTGTCAAAAGGGGGGCTCAACCGATGCCAGTCAAGTGGGGTGTGTGTGGCCCAGTTAGTGGCAACGAGGGAGACTGTGGTTGGAGTCCCCTCGCTGTGTCTCTAAAAGAACCAAGATGAACAAGTCATGGCTCTCAGAGGACTTTTCTTCCCCTGGGTCAGCCAGGGGACGGGAAAGGCACGCGTATTTTTGAGAGTGCTTCATGCAAAGCATCTTTTTCTTTTTCAAAAGGGGGCTCAACCGATGCCAGTCAAGTGGGGTGTGTGTGGCCCAGTTAGTGGCAACGAGGGAGACTGTGGTTGGAGTCCCCTCGCTGTGTCTCTAAAAGAACCAAGATGAACAAGTCATGGCTCTCAGAGGACTTTTCTTCCCCTGGGTCAGCCAGGGGACGGGAAAGGCACGCGTATTTTTGAGAGTGCTTCATGCAAAGCATCTTTTTCTTTGTCAAAAGGGGGGGTCAACCGATGCCAGTCAAGTGGGGTGTGTGTGGCCCAGTTAGTGGCAACGAGGGAGACTGTGGTTGGAGTCCCCTCGCTGTGTCTCTAAAAGAACCAAGATGAACAAGTCATGGCTCTCAGAGGACTTTTCTTCCCCTGGGTCAGCCAGGGGACGGGAAAGGCACGCGTATTTTTGAGAGTGCTTCATGCAAAGCATCTTTTTCTTTTTCAAAAGGGTGCTCAACCGATGCCAGTCAAGTGGGGTGTGTGTGGCCCAGTTAGTGGCAACGAGGGAGACTGTGGTTGGAGTCCCCTCGCTGTGTCTCTAAAAGAACCAAGATGAACAAGTCATGGCTCTCAGAGGACTTTTCTTCCCCTGGGTCAGCCAGGGGACGGGAAAGGCACGCGTATTTTTGAGAGTGCTTCATGCAAAGCATCTTTTTCTTTTTCAAAAGGGTGCTCAACCGATGCCAGTCAAGTGGGGTGTGTGTGGCCCAGTTAGTGGCAACGAGGGAGACTGTGGTTGGAGTCCCCTCGCTGTGTCTCTAAAAGAACCAAGATGAACAAGTCATGGCTCTCAGAGGACTTTTCTTCCCCTGGGTCAGCCAGGGGACGGGAAAGGCACGCGTATTTTTGAGAGTGCTTCATGCAAAGCATCTTTTTCTTTTTCAAAAGGGGGCTCAACCGATGCCAGTCAAGTGGGGTGTGTGTGGCCCAGTTAGTGGCAACGAGGGAGACTGTGGTTGGAGTCCCCTCGCTGTGTCTCTAAAAGAACCAAGATGAACAAGTCATGGCTCTCAGAGGACTTTTCTTCCCCTGGGTCAGCCAGGGGACGGGAAAGGCACGCGTATTTTTGAGAGTGCTTCATGCAAAGCATCTTTTTCTTTGTCAAAAGGGGGGGTCAACCGATGCCAGTCAAGTGGGGTGTGTGTGGCCCAGTTAGTGGCAACGAGGGAGACTGTGGTTGGAGTCCCCTCGCTGTGTTTTACATGCTTTTAGAAGGGCATGAAATGGCTTGGAGGTTGACTTTCATCATATGCAAACTGTTGGCTACCAAAATGCTGCCTTTCCAACAACTGTGGTTATAGGCAATGAGGAACATACTGATGAAGATGAGACGCAGATACCCGATTGGGATGACAACTTAAATATTCGGTCAGGGCAAGAAGAAACTCGGTCTGAGGGGTAGGGGAGTGCAAACACAACAATTGATGATTAAGTTCTAGATCACACCTACTGTCAACCCACAGTCAGACACTCGAGGAGGTCAACAGAGGCGGTGGAGGAGGATGCAACCGACGTCGAAGTAACCTGGCGCCTTCCTGGACACAGTCGGAGCACTGGTAGCACGTCTACAACTGCATCCTCAGCCACCACTCTGCCTCTGAGCATTATTCGGGGTGGATCAACAGGTCGCATGGCCTCTAAGCCTTGCCTAGCCAGGTCCTTTTTTGACATAGAAAAAGATCGCCCAAATTATGTGATCTGTAAAATTTGTCATGGTTCTCTTAGTAGAGGTCAAAACCTCAGCAGTTTGACAACTTCTTCCATGAATCGTCACATGAATAAATATCATATGGCCCGATGGGAAGCTCACCGTGCTGCAATGCGGCCTAGCGGAGCGAACCATCCACCGCCTGCCCCTTCCAGTGCATCCGCGCGCTCGTCATCTTCTAGGACTGTGGGGACAGCTGTCACACCTGTTTTTCCACCCACAACTTCCACCACTGTAACCGCAACAGGCAGTTTGCTTGGTAGGTCGTCAGTTGGTTTGGAAGGGGAAACAAGTGAGTGTGTACAGCTCTCTCAGACATCGATAGCACCAACTTTGGATGAAGGCAACATCATGTCTCCGCCTGCACTTTCCTCACAAAGCTGCATTTTTCCAGGGACACCCGACTCAACACCGTCTACACACAGCAGCCAGATCTCTGTCCCTCAGATGTGGTCAAATAAAAGGCCACTTCCTGCGACCCATGACAAAGCGAAGAGGTTGACTCTATCCCTCTGTAAGCTGTTGACTACAGAAATGCTGCCTTTCCGCCTAGTGGACACACAGGATTTTAGAGACCTTATGTCTGTCGCTGTGCCCCTGTACCAGATGCCTAGTCGCCACTACTTCTCTAAGAAAGGTGTGCCCGCGCTACACCAGCATGTCGCACACAACATCACCGCTTCCTTGAGAAACTCTGTGTGTGAACGGGTGCATTTCACCACCGATACTTGGACCAGTAAGCATGGACAGGGACGTTACATGTCGCTGACTGGCCACTGGGTAACTATGGTGATAGATGGTGAAGGGTCTGCTGCACAAGTCTTGCCGTCCCCACGACTTGTGTGTCAATCCTCTGTCTGTCCAAGTTCCGCCACTGCTTCTGCATCCTCCACCTCATCTGGGTCCTCCACCTCCGCCCCAAGCCTGCCTGGTCAGGCCACCAGCGTTCTCACTGCGCAGAAGGAATCACGCACCCCTCATTACTATGCTGGTAGCAGAGCGCAACGGCATCAGGCGGTCTTTAGCTTGACATGTCTTTGAAATAGGAGTCACACAGCGACTGAGTTGTGGGCAGCTCTGGAGACTGATTTTGATAAATGGTTGTCTCCACTCAACCTGCAGCCTGGTAAGGCCGTGTGCGACAATGCTGCAAACCTGGGTGCGGCCCTTCGCCTGGGCAAGGTGACACACGTGCCTTGTATGGCTCACGTGTTTAACCTTGTTGTCCAGCAATTTTTAACACACTATCCCGGCCTAGATGGCCTTCTGACCAGGGCACGGAAACTGTCTGCAGTGCTCACTTCCGCCGTTCAACCGCCGCACCTGAGCGACTTGCATCGCTCCAGAAGTCTTTCGGCCTGCCGGTTCATCGCCTGAAATGCGATGTGGCGACACGCTGGAATTCAACTCTCCACATGTTACAGCGACTGTGGCAGCACCGGCGAGCCCTGGTGCAATACGTCATGATGTATAGCCTGGGCCAACGAGATGCAGAAGTGGGGCAGATCACCCTGATGGAGTGATCTCAGATCAAGGACCTATGCACCCTTCTGCACAGTTTCGACATGGCGACGAATATGTTTAGCGCTGACAATGCCATTATCAGCATGACGATTACAGTCATTTACATGCTGGAGCACACGCTAAACACTATTCGTAGTCAGGGGGTGGGACAACAGGAAGGGGAGGAACTACAGGAGGATTCATATGCGCAAGACACAACAACATCACCAAGGTCCAGACGTTCATCATCACCAACGCGGCAGGCATGGGACCATGGGGGACAGGGATCAACAAGGGCGCATGGTAGCAGGTGAGATGTTGAGGAAGGTGCAGGAGGACATGAAGATATGGAGGACGAACTGTCCATGGACATGGAAGACTCAGCAGATGAGGGGGACCTTGGTCAAATTTCAGTTGAAAGAGGTTGGGGGGAGATGACAGAGGAAGAAAGAACGGTTAGCACCTCTATGCCACAAACACAGCGTGGACTTGGTGCGCATGGCTGCGCAAGACACATGAGTGCCTTCTTGTTGCACTACCTCCAACATGACCCTCGTATTGTCAAAATTAGAAGTGATGATGACTACTGGCTTGCCACACTATTAGATCCCCGGGACAAGTCCAAATTTTGTGACATAATTCCACCCATAGAAAGGGACGCACGTATGCAGGAGTATCAGCAGAAGCTGTTACTCGATCTTAGCTCGGCTTTTCCACCAAACAACCGTGCAGGTGAAGGGAGTGATTCTCCCAGTTGTAACTTGACAAACATGGGACGGCCTCGTCATCTTCAACAGTCTACCCGTACCAGTAGGACCGTATCTGGTGCTGGTAACAGCAATTTTATGGAATCTTTTCATAATTTTTTTAGACCCTCCTTTGCAAGGCCACCAGAGACAACAAGTCTGACACATAGTCAACGGATGGAGAGGATGATACAGGAGTATCTCCAAATGAACATCGATGCAATGACTTTGCAAATGGAGCCTTGCTCCTTTTGTGCTTCAAATCTAGAAAAATGTCAAGAGCTCTCCAGTTACGCCTCGAAGATTTTGTCGTGTCCAGCTGCCAGCGTTGTCTCTGAACGTGTCTTCAGTGCTGCTGGGTGTGTGCTGACAGATAAGCGCACGCGTCTGTCCAGTGACAATGTGGACAGACTGACGTTCATCAAAATGAACAAGTCATGGATCCAGAAGGAATTTACTACCCCTGTGTCATCCTGGGGAGAGTAAATGCTTGTGGATTTGGAATGTGCTTGATGCAAATCAAAACATCCTGTTTGCAACTAGGGCACAAGTGCTGCCACTGATAAGGTGTCTGTGTGGGGCCCAATTTTTGGAAAAAAAGGGAGACTCCGCTTGGAGTAACCCTTGCTTGCTGTGTTTTTTAAAAATGATACAAGATGAACAGATCTGAAGGCAAGATGAAGCCAACATCATGTCTCCGCCTGCACTTTTCTCACAAACCTGCATTTTTCCAGGGACACCCTACTCAACACCGTCTACAGACAGCAGCCAGATCTCTGTCCCTCAGATGTGGTCAAATAAAAGGCCACTTACTGCGACCCATGACAAAGCTAAGTGGTTGACTCTATCCCTCTGTAAGCTGTTGGCTACCGAAATGCTGCCTTTACGCGTAGTGGACACACAGGATTTTACAGACCTTATGTCTGTCGCTGTGCCCCAGTACCAGATGCCCAATCACCACTGCTTCTCCAAGAAAAGCATGCCCGCGCTACACCGGCATGTCGCACACAACATCACCACTTCCTTGAGAAAATCTGTGTGCGACAGGGTGCATTTCAACACAGATACTTGGACCAGTAAGCATAGACAGGGTCATTACATGTCACTGACTGGGCACTGGCAAACTATGGTGAGAGATGGAGAAGGGTCTGCTGTACAAGTCTTGCCGTCCCCACGAGTTGTTTCAATCCTTGTTCTGTATGTAGAAGTTAATACACTGCTTCTGCCTCTTCAACCTCGTGTGGGTCCTCTACCTTTGCGCAAACCCTGTGTGGTCAGGCCACCCTTCCTTGCAACTGCGCACAAGGACTACCACACACCTCCTTACTATGCTGGCAGCAGAGCTCAATGCCATCAGGCGGTCAAAGTTTTACTTTGAAATGTATGGGAAATGTGAGTCACACCGCTATTACAGAGAATAGTAGTCAGGCAGGGTCAAAACATTAATTGAGGAACAGGAACAGAATGGGACGGCCAGGACTTAATCAGAAAACAAGCAGAGGTGAAATGCGTATCGGCCAACAAGGTACATAAACAGCAAGCAGGAAAAGTAGTCAGGTAACAAGCACACAAAATCATAAAACTGAACTGGGGGTAAAATTAACCAGAGGTTCATAGCTATGTCTGGCAGTGGTCTGCAGACAGGATGGGCATAAAAAAGGGTGTGGTGTCTTCCCATTGGTTGTAGCTGAATGATGGTATTTCATCTGTGAGATACCCACCAGCTACATTCAGCCAGAGATTCTGCATCTGTCAAGGTAATGCAGCCCAGTGGGTGAGCATAACCTGCGTCCACCTGCGCCGCTGGCATCGACTACTCTCCCATCATCAGCACTATTCATGAAAGGAACACGTTGTCACCTGGCGACCGGAGTACAAATTGACGGAGCGGACTCCGTTGGTGACTTAACAGCCGTGTGCGGCAATGATGCAAACCTGGCTGCGGGCCATCCTCAGGGCAATGTGACACACGTGCCTTTTATGGCTCACGTGTTGATCCGAATTCTCCAGCAATTTTTAAAACACCATCACGGCCTACATGTCCTTGTGCAGCGGGCACGCTCGCTATGTGCTCACTTCCATCGTGCGCACACAGCAGCTCAACAACTTTCATCACTCCGGAAGTCTTAGGGTCTGGCAGTTAAACGCCGGAAATGCGATGTTCCGACACGCAGGAATTGGAATCTGCACATGTTGCAGCGTGTGTGGCAGCACCGCAGAGCCCTGCTGAAATACGGTAAGACATATAGCCTGGGATAAGTTGATCCAGAGGTGGTGCAGATCACGCTGCTGGAGTGGTGTCAGATCAAGGACCTATGCACCCTGCTACACAGTTTTGAAATGTCGACGAAGATGTTTAGCACTGGCAATGTCATTCTCAGCGTGACAATTCTGGTCATCTACATGATGGAGCACACTGTAATTATTATTCGGAGTCAGGTGTTGGGACAAGAGGAAGGGGAGGAAGTACAGGAGGAGTCATATGCGGAAGGGATAACAAGATCTACGAGGTCCAGATGGTCAGCGGCACCTATGCGGCAGTCATGGTGAGGGAGAGGGATTAACAAGGGCGCATAGTATCAGCAAAAAGTGTTGATGAAAGTGCAGGAGCCCATGAAGAAATGGAGGACGAACTGGCGATGGGCATGGAAGACTCAGCAGATGAGTGAGAGCTTGCTCACATTTCGGTTGTGCGAGGTTGTGGGTAGAGGGCAGAGGAAGGATGCACGATTCTCACCTCTCTGCCACCAACACACCAAGGACTTGGTCCTCCTGGATGCACAAGACACATGAGCGCCTTCTTGCTGCACTACCTACATGACCCTCGGATTGTATGAATTTGAAGTAATCCTGAATACTGGGTTGCCACACTGTTAGATCCCCGGTACAAGACAAAATTTGGCGAACTAATTCCTGCCATAGAAATAGACGCACGTATACAGGAGTATCTGCAGAATGTGGTACGCAATCTTAGATCTACTTTTCCACTAAACACCAGTGCTGCACAGAGTGAATCTCAACACTTTGTCATGGATAGGAGGAAATGGTCTTTTACTTGTCCACATCGGAGGGACCGAGGGATGGCTGCTGTGCTGAGATGGCGTTGAGTACGGTGTCCCTGCACAGTTGCACTTTTGGTCATATCCCAAAATGAGTTGAAAAAGGACAGATGCTGTTGGAAAGGGGAACAGGTGTGTTGGAAAGGGGAAAAAAATTTGGGTCCGTGGATTTGGTGGTTAAACAACTGTAACATTTGCTGAAGAAACAACATCTGTTACAGTGGGACTGGCAGATTTGGATAAAGTGGTATATAATCTGTGACCGCTATATAACAAAAATTAATAAGAAAAGAAAGAGAAAGGTATATATCACCTTCAGCAGTCAGTGTCCACCGTGCTCCCAGTTGGAAAAGGAGAGGTTGGCAACTTGAAGGTTTGGTGGAGGATACAGAGCTGTGTGGCTATGAAACTAATAGTAGCCTGAACCGAGTTAGACGCCATTCGGATCTGGAGACTGTGAGCCCTGTTAGCGTCACAGGGTCCACATGCCCACCCAGCCCAGGAACTCCCTGTTAACAACACAGGGGCCATTGAGTACGCTGACCGTGTGCGTAGGGGCCACACCTGTGGACAGCAGGCGCATCAGCAGCAGCAGGCCTGTTAATGCCACTGGGCTGCACAAGCAGGACTGTTAGGACAGGAGCTGGTCTTAACCGTTCTGCGTTACCAACTGTGGTGGTGGCCTGCATCCACCACCCTATCCCTGCCTACCTCTGGCCTAAAGCCGCAATGGGTTCAACACATGGAGGTGTGCTCTTTCGGAGCATAATAGAAGACTGCGCACCTCCTTGTTGGCTCCAGCCCCTTTTATAACCTGGGTCCGCCCCAAACCAGGGTGAACCACAATGCACCTCCTGGAGACAAAAGCAGAGTGACACGTCATGAGTGGCATAACTAGCGTCCTATTTGGAAACGCAACTTCAATGATGACCTCATGGCTGCCATGACCCAAACACCTCACCAGTCATCGTCTGACCATCAATAATGCGGTGACAAGTCATAGGTGTGGGCCTCTGCAAGCCATTTGGGAGGACACCTGATGCCCTGTGGTCTATATGGGACCCCCACATCAGGGCCAGGGCCAAAGAGTTCATTACCGGACCTAGTCTCTGATGCAGGAAGTGCCTGAGCATGCTCAGTAGCATGAAATACAGTCTCTGAAAAAAGACTATCAGCTTTAGCATGGTGTCTAGGCACAAAACAGGACTTAGACCCGGCACAGAATGCAAGCACCTGTGCAAAGAGGCTTTTCACACTTAGTGTGGGAGCATGCGCTGTATCCCGAAATGAAGACTTAGCGTCAGGAATGGCACAGTCAGGCTGAGCATACTCACTAGGCGAAACACTGTAATTATGCTGCAGCTGGGGTACATCGGCACACGCATGCGCACTAGCTGCCTCTCCACACTTAGACGTGGAGGGGAAATTTGTCTTGGAGATGCTGTCTATGAACAGAAGGAAAAGCTAAAGGAAGCCTGACTTTCTATCCCTCCGAATTATGAAATGCAGCAATGAATTCCATGAGTTTGCTATAACATTAGCGTAGCTAAATGTGCATGAGGGTGTGATGTAGAGGTGCTAGAAATAGCTTGTCACCAGTGGGGCACTAATGGAATACAACAGCCAGTTCTATGATGCCACAAAATGGCAGTATTTTGTGCTATCATTATAGCTTATTAAAAACAGAGCACGAGGTTGTCATGCAGAGGTGCTGCACATAGATTTGCAGTAGTGTGAATAGACAAAAGTACAATAGCCACGTTTAGGATACAACTAGGTACACTGAGTGTTTGCTACTATAAATGGCTGAGTTTAAAAAAGTTTGAGTGTGCAATGCAGGCAGACGTGCTGCAAATAACGTTCCAATACTGTGAATTGACAAAAGTACAATAGCCACGTTTAGGCTATGTGTCCACAGTAAAAGGTCCCTGCGGATTTTTTTGCCTGAAAATCCGCAACTTTCGCGGCAAATCCGCACCCGCGGATTTGCCGCGGATTTACCGCGGATTTACCGCGGATTTGCCGCGGATTTTGATGCGGATTTTATTTTTTTTTTTTTCCCCATTCAAAACAGAAAATCCGCACCAAATCCGCACCAAACAATTGACATGCTGCAGTTTGTTCCGCATCAAAATCCGCGGCAAAATCCGCAGCGGAAAAATCCGCAGCATGGGCACAGCATTTCCAAAATGCCATTGAAATGGCTGGGGAGTAGCTGTGCTGCAGATTTTCGGCAAATCCGCGCTAAATCCGCGTCAAAATCCGCGTCAAATCCGCGATAAATCCTGTAGCGTGGGCACATAGCCTTAGGATACAACTAGGTACACTGAGTGTTTGCTACTATAAATGGCTGAGTTTAAAAAAGTTAGAGTGTGCAATGCAGGCAGACGTGCTGCAAATATCGTTCCAATACTGTGAATAGACAAAAGTACAATAGCCACGTTTAGGATACAACTAGGTACACTGAGTGTTTGCTACTATAAATGGCTGAGTTTAAAAAAGTTTGAGTGTGCAATGCAGGCAGACGTGCTGCAAATAACGTTCCAATACTGTGAATTGACAAAAGTACAATAGCCACGTTTAGGATACAACTAGGTACACTGAGTGTTTGCTACTATAAATGGCTGAGTTTAAAAAAGTTAGAGTGTGCAATGCAGGCAGACGTGCTGCAAATATCGTTCCAATACTGTGAATAGACAAAAGTACAATAGCCACGTTTAGGATACAACTAGGTACACTGAGTGTTTGCTAGTATAATGGCTTAGTAACAATGAGTTGTAGTGTGCAATGCAGGCAGACGTGCTCTGCAAATGTCTTTGCACTAGTGGGACTATAGCAAAGTCCAATAGCCACGTTTAGGATGCCACTAGGTACACTGAGTGTTTGCTAGTAAAATTGCTTAGTTTAAAAAAGTTGGAGTGTGCAATGCAGGCAGATGTGCTCTGCTAATATCTTTGCACTAGTGGGACTATAGCAAAGTCCAATAGCCACGTATAGGATGCCACTAGGTACACTGAGTGTTTGCTAGTATAATGGCTTAGTTAAAATGAGTTTGAGTGTGCAATGCAGGCAGACGCGCTATGCAAATGTCTTTGCACTAGTGGGACTATAGCAAAGTCCAATAGCCACGTATAGGATGCCACTAGGTACACTGAGTGTTTGCTAGTATAATGGCTTGGTTTTAATGAGTTGGAGTGTGCAATGCAGGCAGACGCGCTCTGCAAATGTCTTTGCACTAGTGGGACTATAGCAAAGTCCAATAGCCACGTATAGGATGCCACTAGGTACACTGAGTGTTTGCTAGTATAATGGCTTGGTTAGAATGAGTTGTAGTGTGCAATGCAGGCAGATGTGCTCTGCTAATGTCTTTGCACTAGTGGGACTATAGCAAAGTCCAATAGCCACGTATAGGATGCCACTAGGTACACTGAGTGTTTGCTAGTATAATGGCTTAGTTAAAATGAGTTTGAGTGTGCAATGCAGGCAGACGCGCTATGCAAATGTCTTTGCACTAGTGGGACTATAGCAAAGTCCAATAGCCACGTATAGGATGCCACTAGGTACACTGAGTGTTTGCTAGTATAATGGCTTGGTTAGAATGAGTTGTAGTGTGCAATGCAGGCAGATGTGCTCTGCTAATGTCTTTGCACTAGTGGGACTATAGCAAAGTCCAATAGCCACGTATAGGATGCCACTAGGTACACTGAGTGTTTGCTAGTATAATGGCTTGGTTTTAATGAGTTGGAGTGTGCAATGCAGGCAGACGCGCTCTGCAAATGTCTTTGCACTAGTGGGACTATAGCAAAGTCCAATAGCCACGTATAGGATGCCACTAGGTACACTGAGTGTTTGCTAGTATAATGGCTTGGTTAGAATGAGTTGTAGTGTGCAATGCAGGCAGACGCGCTCTGCAAATGTCTTTGCACTAGTGGGACTATAGCAAAGTCCAATAGCCACGTATAGGATGCCACTAGGTACACTGAGTGTTTGCTAGTATAATGGCTTGGTTAGAATGAGTTGTAGTGTGCAATGCAGGCAGACGCGCTCTGCAAATGTCTTTGCACTAGTGGGACTATAGCAAAGTCCAATAGCCACGTATAGGATGCCACTAGGTACACTGAGTGTTTGCTAGTATAATGGCTTGTTTAGAATGAGTTGTAGTGTGCAATGCAGGCAGACGCGCTCTGCAAATGTCTTTGCACTAGTGGGACTATAGCAAAGTCCAATAGCCACGTATAGGATGCCACTAGGTACACTGAGTGTTTGCTAGTATAATGGCTTAGTTATCAGTTGGAGTGTGCAGAGGACAAGAGGGTACAGTGGCAGGATTGTGGTGCTCTGGGTAGAGGAATGGAAGCCTGCCTTTCTATTCCCTCCTAATGGTGAAATGCAGGTAGGAAATCCCTGACCTGGGCTACACAGACGCTGTTGCTGTTTGCAGGACCTGTCACCTATGGCTCTCTGACCCTGCCGGTTGGAGCCCTTAAAAGGACTGCTATAAAGTGCTCTCCCTAAGCTGTCTAACGCTGTGTATGCAGCGCATACAGCTGTATCGGCTATAGGACTCAGGAAGACGGAGCTGCGACAGTGATGTCTGACACCAAAGACGCAGAAGGCAGATAATGCTGCGACAGTGATGTCTGACACCAAAGACGCAGAAGGCAGATAATGGCGTCCGTGAAGAAAATGTCCGGTTTTATAATGCAGGGACATGTGACATGCAGATCCTATCACACATGCCGTTGCTTCTCTGGCTCAAAGTCCACTTAGCTGTGTGTGTGTCTGGGATTGGCTGACATGCTGGCCCGCCCCACAAGACGCGCGCACTTAGGGAAGGAAGACAAGAAAAAAAAAAAAAAAAAATGGCGATCGCCATTATAGAAACAGCAGTGATCTGAAGGCGCTGTTCACGCACACTATACACTGAAATGTGATAATAGTTTGATTCACAGAGTGACTTACACTATTACAGCAGAAACCAAGCTATGATTTAGCTGTTTTTTGGCTGCTAGAACCGTTCTCGAACGTTTCTAGAACTACCGAGCTTTTGCAAAAAGCTCGAGTTCTAGTTCGATCTAGAACATGCCCCAAAATCACTCGAGCCGCGAACTGGAGAACCACGAACCACGAACCGCGCTCAACTCTAGTTGTGAACAAGAAATGCCACATAAGGCAGAATTAGTCCACATGTCCTGCAATCATCTGCTGGGAAAAAGGATTTCTGTAGGATCCGTTTTCTTTAACATGGGAGTCTATGGAGGAAAGATCCGTTAACAGATTTCTATTTATCTTCCATCTGTAACGGATGGGCATCCTGACCTGCAGGGCCGCAAGTCTCCTCCGCAGGAGAACGCAGCTGCTCGTGCCCACGATCAGGGTTCGGTGCGCTGCAAGCTCCTGCTTGTGTTCTCCCTATGCGACTCCACAGCAAATAATTGACATTCTGTGGCCTCGGAAAGCCGCACTGCAGGTCAGTTATTGCTGCGGGCTGTACACGCACAGTGGGCACAGGATTTCTACAAATCCCATCCACTGTGCTTGTACTGTACATTGCAGCATTTTGGACGCAGCTGAAGCAGGCTGCATCCAAAACGCTGCTAACACTGATGGTGGGCTCGCAGCCTTAGGAGATTGTTTATTACAGCCTAGCTATTAGGACAGGGGGCAGCAAACAGTCTCTGATACAAAGGCCTTACAGGTGCTGTATTTTCCTAAAGAGATTCTTTATCACAGCCTGGCTAATAGCAAAGAATCTCCTTAGGAAAATACAGCACCAGTGAGGCCTTTGTATCAGAGGATGTTGGGTGCCCCCTGCCCTAACACACACCTGCTCTAAAGACCGAGGAGCCGCCCGCTGTAAAATACTGAGTTATTATGAATATTTGTTCGATAAAATTCTACATGCATTCTTATAATGTATGTATAGATCACAGGTAGATGAGGCCCCTCATCCCTCAGAGTTTGTAAATGTGAGGTTGAAGAAGCTTCTGGCAAAACATCTGACAAGGTAAATCAAAGCTGGCTGACAACTCAGTGCTATTTTTCTATACACTAGGGGCAAACATCAACAAGCCGAGGTCTGAAATAGCATTGAAGGCCTTCTAAGTATTACATTAGGTCTAAGGTCAACAAGCCTCAAAGAGTTTCTATTCTTTTTTAGGGTCAAGTAGCTGGTTTTAGAAATCTGTACTGCGCATGACACTAAAGGCCGCTTTACACGCTGCGATATCGGTACCGATATCGCTAGCGTGGGTACCCGCCCCCATCTGTTGTGCGACACGGGCAAATCGCTGCCCGTGCCGCACAACATCGCCCAGACCCGTCACACTACTTACCTGCCCGGCGACATCGCTGTGACCGGCGAACCGCCTCCTTTCTTACTGCTGCAGTAACGATTTTTTTTTTAAACACAAATTTTATTGCAGTTTTCAGAATCATTACAATATGTCTAACATTTGAACAAGAATAAATTCACCTTACCAATTTACCCACCCTTGTCTTAACCCACCCTCTTTTATTCCCACTTTATCCCCCCCAACATTTTTAATACACAAAACACCAGGTATAAGTCGCGAAAGAACACACAGCTCCTCTATATTCTGATTCCCGTTTGAAGCCCTCTTTCTCTGAAACCCTCATCTCGCCCTACTGTCGTGTCTCTACTGCGTGTGTATTTTCAGCTTTCCCAATGTGCCTTGCAAGTCTCCCAGTAGATACCATTCCGTAATAGTGAAAGGAGATACCACTTTCCGTATTTCTGCAACTCCATACTGTTGTACTATAAATCTCTTCCATTTTTTAAAAAAGTTTCCCGTTAGTTCGTCCTTATTTCTTTCGGCTTCTAACTGTTCAATATTGAGCAGCTTTTTAATCTGATTGACCACCTCTTCCTCTGATGGAACAGATTCCTCGAGCCATCTGCGTAGTAGGGCCTTTTTCCCTATCATAGCAATATTATGAAAGAGTCTTGGAATCGTGGTCCCCCGGGTATCTCCTCCTCCTTCCTTTTCTTTAGTCCTGTGGTGGAAAATCCATAACAATGGGTCTAGCTCCATTTCCACTTCCCATACTTTTTCTATAAGTGTCCTCATTTTTCCCCAAAATTTCTGACTTTCTAGGCACTGCCAAATCCCGTTTTCGGCTGTTTACATTTGGGGCAATGTTCTATTTTATTCATCGTCTGCTTGGTAGGGATGTTAAAACCATAAATTGCTCTGTGCATTAATCTAAACTGTGTGTCCCTCCAGCCCTCATTAATCACCTCCTTCCTCATCCTCATCCATCCCTGCCGTATCTTTTCCCCTGCCTCTGTATCCTTTAGTTGTCGTGCCCACGCTCACCAGACCTGGTCAGAGTGCAGTGGTACCAGTGCTGTTCTCAGATCTTTGTACAGGGAGGAGATAGTAATCTCCTGTTTATCCTTCATTATAAATTGGTCCATTTCATTCATTACCTGTTCTTTTCTAACATCCCTCAATAGTCCCATTATTCCCTTTTCCACCTGTTTGCATTGTATGATTTGGAATGGAGAAAGCCCGTACCTGTTCACCATCTCCTCAAGGGTCAACCACCTATGTTCCGTTTCATGGAGCAGATCTTTCACCCCACCGATCCCCTTATTTCTCCATTCTAGAAATAGTTTGTTTTCCCTCCCTGCTGGGAATTCTGGAACATTCCAGATATTTAGGTATTTGGAGATTCGCCAGGACAGGTTAAACTTTTTCCTCACTGCTTTCCACGCCATTATCGTATCTCTACATACCAGGGAGTGCTTAATTTTCCTCGGAATATTGGCCAATGACGTGTGTAATATTGCCCCCAAGTCCCATGGTCTACAGTACTCACTTTCCAATTTTATGTTAGAATAGCTATTGGTCTTCCTCAGCCAGTCTATTACGTGCCTCATCAAGCATGCAAGGTTGTAGCCTCTCACATTTGGCATCTTGATTCCTCCCTTTTCCAATGGTAGCATTAGTTTTTCCGCCTTAATTCTTGGTCTTTTTCTCTTCCATAGGAAGCTTGTAAATGCTTTATTCAGTCTATTCACATCCGCATGCTTTAATAATATAGGGATAGTCTGCATTGGGTATAGCAGCTTCGAGAAACTCATCATTTTTAAGAGGTGGTTTCTACCTAGCAGGGATAGCGGCAGCCCCTCCCACATCTTTAGCTCTCGTTCTATTTTCTGTATCAACGGTTTGAAGTTTAATTCATAAATCGAGGCCGGCTGGCGTCCCATCTAGATCCCCAGGTATTTAAGGTGAGTTTTTGCTATCGGTATCCCACATATGTTATCCCCTATTCCATAGGTTTTCAGGGATGACATGGTTCGCTCATTCAGAAACAGTATTTCACATTTTGTCTTGTTCAATTTAAAACCTGCCAAAGACCCAAATCTCTCTATCTGTTGTATTGGTTTTAAAAGGTCATTCTGTGGTATATTCATGAATAATATGATATCGTCCGCGAATAGAGCTGAATGTACTTTTTCCGTTCCAATGTTAATGCCCTCAAAGCAGTCTCCTCCATTGATCAGTTTTGATAATGGCTCAATGGCTAGATTGAACAAGAGAGGAGACAGCGGGCACCCCTGTCTCGTCCCTTTGGTCAAAGAGAAGGGTCGTGACAAAAATTCGCCACTGTTGCCTGAGGGTTTGCATATAGTATACCTATAAATGTTCTGAATGCTCCCCTGAAGCCCATATTATCTAGGACTGTTTCCAGCCATGGCCACTGCACATTATCAAACGCTTTTTCAGCATCCAATGTGATCATGGCTGGAAATTCCCCTCCTTGTAAATCCCTGTGTCTGATGGCGTCCATTACTATCATGGCCTTTCTTACGTTTGTCACGGCTGCTCTCCCCTTTACAAACCCCGATTGTGCGGGAGAAATTAGCCTTGGTAATACCTCTGCCAATCGATTGGCCATCAATTTGGCCACTTGTTTAAGGTCTTGGTTGATTAGTGAGATTGGTCTATAATTCGTTGGATTGTCCAAATTTTTGTCTCCCTTGGGTAAAAGTTTTATATATGCAGTGTTAAGGTGGCTAGACATTCCCGTACCCCCTAACATTTTATTAAACATACGTGTCAGCGTCGGTGATATTTCCTCCTTTAGTACTTTATAGAATTATGTATACTCAGTTCTCCTATTGTTGTTTGCACTTCCTCTATTGTGATGTCCGCGTTCAGTCTAGTCAGTTCGTTCTCGGTTATTTGTGTAACTCCTAATGTCTTTAGCCACTCCCTCCCTCCTCCATTTTCATCCCCCTTACTATATAGTTTGGCATAGTATTCCCCCAATATCTGGTTGATCTCCTGCGGATTCGTCGATTTGGTCCCATCCTGTCTTGTCATATTAGCTATTAACGTCAACGGTCGTCTTCCCTTTGCCAGGTTAGCCAGCAGTTTACCTGCCTTATTGCCAAATCGGTGCAAGTCAACCTCCTGCTGAGACCTTACTAGTTCTTCTCGTTTTCCTACCCACATGTCAAACTCTTGTTTTGCTTCCTTCCACTCTTCTTTTGCTTTTTGGGATTTGTTTTCTAGGTACCTTGTGTATTTCTCTCTCAAACTAGTGCTTGCCTCCTGGTAATGTTTTTGCGTCTGTTTCCTGATTTTGGCTACATGCCCCATCAGTCTCCCCCTTAATACTACTTTCGCTGTTTCCCAGAATAGCATTGCCTCTTCCTTGTGCCTGCTGTTAGTGCCGCAATATTCCTCCCACCCCTCCTTTAATGTTTTAATAAAATCTTTATCTTTGAGTAAGAATGATGGAAATCTCCATATATAATCCGAGCCCCTCTGTATTCTGTCATTTAAGTCTAAGGTCACCGGGCTGTGGTCGGATATAACCATGTTCTCTATTCTATGTCTACATCCTTGACCCTGTGAAACCAAGGAAAAAAATTGTGAAAACATACCCTGCTGTAACTAAATAAAAGCATAGTGCATATAAACATAGGGTACTTAGTAAACACTGTTTTTGATCAAAAAAAGCATAAAGCTATCCCACCAAACGTCAAGGTGTACCCAGTTGGGATAGTACCTACACTCTCTAATATTAAAACCTTACCATGGGTCTAAAATAGGCCTCAATGTGGCTAAGGGCTGAGAGCGACCGGGTCCCAACAAGACACACAGTCAGGGTGATTCACAGAACCATGGTAAGGTTTTAATATTAGAGAGTGTAGGTACTATCCCAACTGGGACACCTTGACGTTTGGTGGGATAGCTTTATGCTTTTTTTGATCAAAAACAGTGTTTTCTAAGTACCCTATGTTTATATGCACTATGCTTTTATTTAGTTACAGCAGGGTATGTTTTCACAATTTTTTTCCTTGGTTTCTCTTTGTCTCATGGCCAGTGTGAACATGGTCTCACAAGTTCCATGTATACCATCTCATACTCCGGTTCACTTTTTTGTTTTTATCCTTGACCCTGTGCCAGAGTCTTTGGTCTACTAACATAAAGTCAATCCTTGACCATGCTTCGTGTGGGTGTGAGTAGTGTGTAAATTCACGTTCATATGGGTGTTGCGTTCTCCAACTGTCCTTCAGATTTGTGTCTTCCAGTAATTTGGCCATCAAACCCTTTGTATTCTTACTCTGCTTACCTTGTTCCTTGCCATACCTCCTATCCTCCTCTTTCGAAACTACTGCATTAAAATCTCCCCCCACTATCTTATTTGGTTCTACATCCACTCCCAATTTGTTGGTGATAAAGTCAAAGAAGGCTTTTTGTTCGGTATTAGGGGCGTATATATTGTGTATACTAAACTCTCCCTGCGGGCTAGTTAATTTGATATGTATGTACCTCCCATCGTCATCACTGTCTTGGGACACTATTTCGTGAGTAAAGTGTTTGTTTATCAAGATCATTACCCCTGCCTTCCTTCCCTGGGATCCCAACCCGACTACCGCCCCCACCCATAATTTTTGCATACGAAAAAAATCCCCTTTTTGCAGGTGGATCTCCTGCAGTAGTGCGATATCTACCTTCAGTCTTTTAAGGTGTCGTAATATCATCATGCGCTTATGTGGAGACTTCAAACCTTTTACGTTCCAAGTGACTAATTTAACCATTATCCCAACATCTCGGGACATTTATGTCGCTGTATGTTCTCACTTGTGTGTGTCTTGGCGCCTTTCCCTGGTCTTTTCCCTGCCTTAACTCCGCTGTGTACTGACAACTATGTATTACCTGGGCGCAACCTTGTGTCCCCTTCTTGGCATTAACTATAAACCTGTTGGCTACCCCCCCAACTGCCCTCAGTTGTCTTTCGGTGTGCTTATAGCGTTGCTTTCCCTGAACCCAATTATTCAACCTAAATCTATTGTCAACTAACAACCCCTCAACTGTTCCCCCCTTTACAATCAATCGTCTCATCACTTCCATTTTTTCTGTGATGCTCCTGGCTCCGCAATCCCCTCTCAGCCTACCGATTCATATTTACATATGGCCTGTCCCCTATTGTTCTATCTAACACACCAGAGCAAGGCCTTCCTGGTCAATAGCCGTGCCAGCATACAATACTCCCTCCCTCATTGCCCATACCTATTATTTGTTGCCTCTGATCTCAATTTCACTTCACCTCCCATCAGTATAAGTGACCTGGCTACCAGAAGAGCGATTTATCAGTAGATATTAAAGAGAGAGAAACCCGGTCCCTCATAGATGTTAGGATCCCCCTACACCCCCGAGGGGGCAGGGCACCTTGGTCCATATAGATTGAAGAGGCGAGGGGAACTGAAGAGAAAAGAAAGGAAAAGCCTACAAGAAGAGAAAAAAAGGAGGAAAAGAAAAAGAAAGCACAAGGGAGATGGGAAATGAAAGTGGAAAAGGAAGTGGGAAATATAAAGGGAAGTGGGAGAGGAAGTAGGAAGTGGAAAAGGAAGTGGTTGAGGAAGTGGAAGAGGAAGTGGAAAAGGAAGTGGAAGAGGAAGTGGGACAGGAAGTGGAAGTAGGAAGTGGAAGTTGGAGGAGGAAGTAGAAGAGGAAGCAGGAAGTGGAAGTAGGAAGAGGAAGTTGGAAGAGGAAGTTGGAAGAGGAATCAGGAAGTGGAAAAGGAAGTGGAAGAGGAAATAGGAAGTGGAAATAGGAAGTTGAAGTGGAAGGTGGAAGTAGAAGTGGGACAGGAAGTGGAAGTAGGAAGTGGAAGTAGGAAGTGGAAGAGGAAGTGGAAGTTGGAGGAGGAAGTAGAAAAGGAAGCAGGAAGTGGAAGTAGGAAGAGGAAGTTGGAAGAGGAAGCAGGAAGTGGAAAAGGAAGTGGAAGAGGAAATAGGAAGTGGAAGAGGAAATAGGAAGAGGAAATAGGAAGTTGAAGTGGAAGGTGGAAGTAGAAGTGGGACAGGAAGTGGAAGTAGGAAGTGGAAGTGGAAGAGGAAATAGGAAGAGGAAATAGGAAGTTGAAGTGGAAGGTGGAAGTAGAAGTGGGACAGGAAGTGGAAGTAGGAAGTGGAAGTAGGAAGTGGAAGTTGGAGGAGGAAGTAGAAGAGGAAGCAGGAAGTGGAAGTAGGAAGAGGAAGTGGGAAGAAGAAGTTGGAAGAGGAAGCAGGAAGTGGAAAAGGAAGTGGAAGAGGAAATAGGAAGTGGAAGAGGAAATAGGAAGAGGAAATAGGAAGTTGAAGTGGAAGGTGGAAGTAGAAGTGGGACAGGAAGTGGAAGTAGGAAGTGGAAGTAGGAGGTGGAAGAGGAAGTAGGAAGTGGAAGAGGAAGTCGGAAGTAGGAATTAGAAGAGGAAGTGGAAAAAGAAGTAGGAAGAGGTAGATGGGGTGGAAGAGGTGTAAGAGAAGTGGAAAAGGCAGTATGAAGTGGCAGAGGAAGTAGGAAGTGAAAGAGGTGGAAGAGAAAGTAAGAAGTGGAAGAAGTAGGAAGTGGCAGAGAAAGTGGAGTAGGAAGTGGAAGAGGAAGTATGAAGTGAAAGAGGTAACGAAAGGGGAAGCAGGAAGCAGAAGGGGAGGCGGAAGAGGAAGTAGGAAGTGGAGGCAGAAAGTAAAAATGCAATAATAAACAGTAGATGTTACTCATCCCCTGCATTCCGTCAGTCCCCTTTCTCTTGGGCCCCTCAGTTCAGTTCAAAATATCGATTCTTCTCCTTGCAGCCTCTCTCATGGCATTCCCTTCTTCTGGTTTCCAGGCCAACGCGACAGCGACCTCCTTGCTTTTGGACTTCCTGCATGTATCTCCTTCCCCTCCATCCAGTCGTTCCGGCCCAATGCCCGGCTCTCCTCCTCTCTTCCTTGCCGAGTAAATTGCCTCTCCGGGAAGTCCTCCGTCTGCTTTCTGTTCTCCATCTCCTCCATCCATCTCTCCGCCTCACTCAAGTCTTTCGTCGCAAAAAGGGATCCATCACGTCTTGTTACTCTCAGTATTGGAGGATAGAGCAGTTGGAATTTTATGCCTTTACGATACAGCGCGGTGCAAATCTTACTAAAGGCTTTCCTCTTGCGTGTAAGCTCCGCCGAGTAGTCCCCGAAGATCAGCACTTTATGCCCTTGTAAAGACAGTGGGGTCCTCCTTCCTATAAACGCTCGCAGTATCTCTTCTTTGTCTTTGTATTCCAAATATTTTATTATCACTTGGCGTGGCCTGGCTGGTCCCGTCACTCCCGTGCTGTCTTCCTTCCCATTTGTTCCTCCTGTGCCTGGACGCTCTCTTACAGGGCCCACTCTGTGCGCTCTTTCCACCCTTGCCTTGGGGAGCTCTGCTTCACATATGTTGTCCAATTGCCGCATGCTTATAGATTCCGGCAGTCCCACCAGCCTTAAATTGCTTCTTCTGGAGCGGTTTTCCAGATCCTCTAGTTTGTCTCTCATGGCCTGGGATCCCTCCACCATCTCCTGCAGCTGCCCCTTTAATGCTGTCACCTCGTCCTCTGTGTCAGAGATTCTTTGCTCCATCTCTGACATCCTGGCTCCCTGCTGTGTGATCTGTTCCTTTAAGGGTGCTAGCACTGCCCCCACCATGGCCTCTAGTGAGTCTTTGATCTTGTCTGCCAGATGCACTGCCACTGCTCCAGCCAGAAGGTCATAATCAATTTGCAGGCCTGGGAACTGGTTGTGCTGCTTGGCTGTCTGTTGCTCGTGCTGCTGGGCTGTCTGTTGCTCGTGCTGCTGGGCTGTCTGTTGCTCGTGCTGCTGGGCTGTCTGTTGCTCGTGCTGCTGGGCTGTCTGTTGCTCGTGCTGCTGGGCTGTCTGCTGCTCGTGCTGCTGGGCTGTCTGCTGCTCGTGCTGCTGGGCTGTCTGCTGCTCGTGCTGCTGGGCTGTCTGCTGCTCGTGCTGCTGGGCTGTCTGCTGCTCGTGCTGCTGGGCTGTCTGCTGCTCGTGCTGCTGGGCTGTCTGCTGCTCATGGTGCTGGGCTGTCTGCTGCTCATGGTGCTGGGCTGTCTGCTGCTCATGGTGCTGGGCTGTCTGCTGCTCGTGCTGCTGGGCTGTCTGCTGCTCGTACTGCTGGGCTGTCTGCTGCTCGTACTGCTGGGCTGTCTGCTGTGCGTGTTGCTGAGCTCTCCGTTGCTCTCTCAGCTGCTCTTCCTCCTCCTCCTCCATCCGTCCCCGCTCACCTCCCTGCATACCGCCGCGGCCCGCGGCCGCCATTATGCGCTCCATGTGCACTGCTCTCTCTGCAGCACCCTGCTCCAGCTGTCTGCCGCTGCTCCAGAGGAGGTACCTCTCCATGCACGGTCACCTCCTGCTCCTCGCCTCCCGTTCTCCGCCTCCTCCCGCGGCCGTGGGGCTCTTGTAGTCGGTGTGTGGGGCTGAGGAATGTGCGGAGCTCTGTCTCCCGCGTCCTCACATCACAGCGCCAGAACCGGAAGTCCTGCAGTAACGATTTTTGAGAATGGACCCCCATGTCACCGATGAGTGATTTTGAACGTTTTTGCAACGATGCAAAATCGCTCATAGGTGTCACACGCAATGGCATCGCTAATGCGGCCGGATGTGCGTCACCAATTCCGTAACCCCAATAAGTTCGCATTAGCGATGTCGTAGCGTGTAAAGCCCCCTTTATTCTGCAGATTTCGGACCACGTGACAATGGCTTAATGCAAGGTTAAAATTGGGAACGAGTTATATTGGGTTCTTGAAAACATGTTTTAAGACCATTTAAAGAGACAAGTGAGTAAAAGAGGGTGTGGTGAATTGTATTGAAGCTTAAATACACTTCATAGGGTAGAATGGGACCATTCTCAGGCCAGATGAACCAGATGGAAGACTGCTTGCCATAATATCACTGCTATGTAAGATAATGGACTCTTTCTCTCTATCTTTTTCTCTCTTAACTCAATTCTAACTAAAGCCAAACATTATTTTTCTGTAATGATTTTTAACCTTTATTGAATAAACCCACATATGGTTTGCGCCTCTATTTTCTCTTCAATCATATATACTGGCTAAGTGGATACGTCAATCCTATTTTTAACACCCGACAAACACACCCCACGGTCTCCGGGCTTTGACTTACTGCGTAGCCGCCAGGCCAGGTCACTTGCCGCCTGCCGCCTTGAATCCTCCGCCACGCTGTGACGCTGCCTGCCTTCTGTGCCTGCGCATGGAAGATTATATTCCTGACTAGCTGTAGTATGCGCACAGCCGCACAGGGCCTAAAAGAGACTCCCGACTCAGTGTATATTGTGACCCGAGATACTGGAGAGAGGTAACTGCACTCAGAAGAGGAGAAGAGCGGCGGTAGGTGAGTATATAATATATTCACACTACATCAATAAAAAAGTGAGTAGGAGGCTTCTGTATATGAATGTATTCGCCTATATGTTCAAATGCAACCACAACACACATCCGGCCATTCTCACACTTGTAATGGAGCTGAAATAACATGAACATATAGGTGAATACAAGGATGTATACAGATAAATATACAGGCATCACACACGTGCATACAAATACATAATATGACACATATACAAACATATGGATGTATGTATGGATAGATAGATAGAGAGATAGAGGGATAGATAGAGGGATAGAGGAATAGAGGGATAGATAATAGATAGAAAATAGAGAGATAGAGGAATAGATAGAGGAATAGATAGATAATAGCTAGATGATAGATAGAGGGATAGATAAATTTAGATAATAGATAATAGAGAGAGATAGAGGAATAGATAGATAATAGATAGAGGGAGAGATAATAGATAGATAGAATCATAGATAGATGGATAGATAGATAGAGGGATAGATAGATAGATAGAATCATAAGCCCGCTTTACACGCTACAATATATCTTACGATGTGTCGGCGGGGTTACGTCGTAAGTGACGCACATTCGGCATCGTTAGGTACATTGCAGTGTGTGACAGGTACATGCGATTGAACATTAAAACGTTCATCGCATGCACGTCGTCCAATTCCTAAAAATTGTACGTCAGATTGTTCATCGTACCCGAGGTAGCACACATTGCAGTGTCTGACACTCCGGGAACGATGAACAAATCTTACCTGCGTCCTGCGGCTCCCGGCCAGCAATGCGGAAGGAAGGAGGTGGGCGGGATGTTTACGCCCCGCTCATCTCCGCCCCTCCGCTTCTATTGGCCGGCTGCCGCGAGACATCGATGTGACGCCGAACGTCCCTCCCACTCCAGGAAGTGGACGTTCGCCGCCCACATCGAGGTCGTATGGACGGGTAAGTGTTACGAGGGGGACCCGGGGAAGCGTGCCAAGATGGTATATGGACAGCTTCCACCGGTCAAGGTCCACTGTGCGGTGTAAGGGACCGCTGCTATGGTGGGAGAAGAGTGAGCGGGTTGCTGCTAGCGATCGTCTGGAATGTCACAGACGATCTGCGTACACCTGTTCGCCCTAACCCGTGAGGGTTGTATGGCACGGGGCTCACAACTCGGTGTACCTGTTGCACGGGGACGCACAGAGGTGCCTACGCACGTGTGCCAGCGGGAGTCACAGGAATATGGCACAAGGGTAGCACAGAGGTGCCCACGCACGTGTGCTTCAGAAACCAGGTGAGTCCGACAGAGATTCAAGGAGCTCACCTGGGACAGGAACACAGCCTGTTAAACGGAATACTGCCAGAGCAGCAAGGCAGGGGCGAGACCTGCAAAATACAATGACGTCTGTACAGTGGCGTGGCAGCACGCTGCCAGACATCCAAACATAGAAGGACGGTCGCGCGCCGCCATGATGGCAGGAGGGGTTTTTAAGGAGATGTAGCTCCAGCCAAGGGCGGGCGCGAGACGGATGTGACCCAATCATGATCTGTGACGTCCTGGCCCGGCCAGTCAGGATTCAGCACATCACCAGCCTCGTTATCTGGCCGTGTGATACCAGTGAGCGAATCAGAAGACGTCACGTGGGGCACATGCTCAACCTCCTGCCTCTGGGTCATAAAGGCGGGATCTTCGGTTTCACAATGTGCAGAGCTAAGGGAAGTCTTGCTGCTTCCCTGAGCATCTATCCTTTGCACACTGTGCAACCACTCTGACCCTCTGCGATGCCGAGCAGGAGGGCACGTGGCAGGCAAGGGATGGGAGACCACTCCATTCCTTACAAGGAGTAAACCACTAGGTGTCACCCTTCTGCTGCATCTAGGAGGAGGAAACTCCTGCAGTCTCCCAGGCCTTTGGCGCTGCTGAGCAGGAGGGCTCGCGGCAGACAAGGAATGGGGGACCACCTCATTCCTTGCAAGAGGAGAGCCACAAGATGTAACAGGTAAGTACGAGTGACGGGGGTTAATCGTTTGTGCGGCACATTCAACAAATTGAATGTGCCGCACATACGATGGGGACGGATACGATATCGTATGCGAAATCATAACAGGTAAAGCAGGCTATAGATAGAGGGATAGATAGAGGGATACAGAGATAGATGGATAGATAGATAGAGGGAGGGATAGATAGATAAACAAATAGAATCATAGATAGATGTCCACACATTACAGTTGGACTCGCCCTCTCTGCAGATAATTGCACATGGTGCCCAGGATGCCGTTTGGAGCCTGCACTTCTATCTTCTCTGAGGTGCAGCCCCCTTTTCTCCTGGGGTCCGTCTCCTGTGTCCTCCTGCAGTAATTTAAATGCAGGAGGGTGAGAGCAGCTCAGCCATGATGAGGACAGCATGGGCGGCAGGAGCCATGTCTGTATCCAGTAGAGGCCTCTCTGCTGCAGACGGAGCTGTGGGTGGAGCCTTCTTTTTTTGCCACAGACACAGTCTCTTTCCTCAGCGCGGTCGGCATCTTCTACAGATGGCCCTAACAGGTGAGGAAGGGGCCCCTGTCAGCTCAGCACAATCATATGCGTTCAGCTGATCGGGCCTCTGCTTCTCCCAGGGCCGGATTAAGGTTGGTGGGGGCCCCTGGGCAGTAAATCTGGTGGGGGCCCCATAACGTTAACATTTTTAGCTATAACAGTAGAGCGCGAACCGTAGCATTTAGATATAAATCCAATGAACATTTATCTTATCCTGTTCTGCCACATTCAGATTTACAGTACACACACAGCTCTGACACACACACACAGCTCTGACACACACACACACAGCTCTGAGACACACACACAGCTCTGACACACACACACACACACACACACACAGCTCTGACACACACACACAGCTCTGACACACACACACAGCTCTGACACACACACACAGCTCTGACACACACACATACAGCTCTTAGACACACACATAGCTCTGACACACACACACATACAGCTCTGACACACACACACAGCTCTGACACACACACACACAGCTCTGACATACACACACACACACACACACACAGCTCTGACACACATACACACACACACAGCTCTGACACACACAGCTCTGACACACACACACACAGCTCTGACACACACACACACAGCTCTGACACACACACACACACACACAGCTCTGACACACACACACAGCTCTGACACACATACACACACACAGCTCTGACACACACACACACAGCTCTGACACACACACACAGCTCTGACACACACACACAGCTCTGACACACACACACACACACACACACAGCTCTGACACACACACACACACACACAGCTCTGACACACATACACACACAGCTCTGACACACACACACACACAGCTCTGACACACACACACACAGCTCTGACACACATACACACAGCTCTGACACATACACACACACAGCTCTGACACACACACACACAGCTCTGACACACACACACACACACAGCTCTGACACACACACACAGCTCTGACATACACACACACAGCTCTGACACATACACACACAGCTCTGACACACACACAGCTCTGACACACACACACAGCTCTGAGACACACACACAGCTCCGACACACACACACACACACACACACACACACACACAGCTCTGACACACACACACAGCTCTGACATACACACACAGCTCTGACACACATACACACACACAGCTCTGACACACACACACAGCTCTGACACACACACACAGCTCTGAGACACACACACAGCTCTGACACACACACACACACACAGCTCTGACACACACACACACAGCTCTGACATACACACACACACACAGCTCTGACACACATACACACACACACAGCTCTGACACACATACACACAGCTCTGACACACATACACACACACACAGCTCTGACACACACACACACAGCTCTGACACACACACACACAGCTCTGACACACACACACAGCTCTGACACACACACACACACACACACAGCTCTGACACACATACACACACAGCTCTGACACACATACACACACAGCTCTGACACACACACACACAGCTCTGACACACACACACACACAGCTCTGACACACATACACACACACAGCTCTGACACACACACACACACAGCTCTGACACACACACACACACACACAGCTCTGACACACACACACAGCTCTGACACACACACACACAGCTCTGACATACACACACACACACAGCTCTGACACACATACACAGCTCTGACACACATACACACACACAGCTCTGACACACACAGCTCTGACACACACACACAGCTCTGACACACACACACACACAGCTCTGACACACACACACAGCTCTGACACACACACACACAGCTCTGACACACACACACACAGCTCTGACACACACACACACACACACACACAGCTCTGACACACACACACACACACAGCTCTGACATACACACATACACAGCTCTGACATACACACATACACAGCTCTGACACACATACACACACAGCTCTGACACACATACACACAGCTCTGACACACACACACACACAGCTCTGACACATACACAGCTCTGACACACATACACACAGCTCTGACACACATACACACAGCTCTGACACACACACACACAGCTGACACACACACACAGCTCTGACACACACACACACAGCTCTGACACACATACACACACACAGCTCTGACACACACACACACACACAGCTCTGACACACACACACACAGCTCTGACACACACACACACACACACAGCTCTGACATACACACACACACACACACAGCTCTGACATACACACACACACAGCTCTGACACACATACACACACACACAGCTCTGACACACACAGCTCTGAGACACACACACAGCTCTGACACACACACACACAGCTCTGACACACACACACACACAGCTCTGACATACACACACACACAGCTCTGACACACATACACACACACACAGCTCTGACACACACACAGCTCTGACACACACACACACAGCTCTGAGACACACACACAGCTCTGACACACACACACACACACAGCTCTGACATACACACACACACAGCTCTGACACACATACACACACACACAGCTCTGACACACATACACACAGCTCTGACACACATACACACACACAGCTCTGACACACACACACACAGCTCTGACACACACACACACAGCTCTGACACACACACACACAGCTCTGACACACACACACACACACACAGCTCTGACACACACACACACACAGCTCTGACACACATACACACACACACAGCTCTGACACACATACACACACACAGCTCTGACACACACACACACAGCTCTGACACACATACACACACACAGCTCTTACACACACACACACAGCTCTTACACACACACACACACAGCTCTGACACACACACACACACACAGCTCTGACATACACACACACACAGCTCTGACACACATACACAGCTCTGACACACATACACACACACAGCTCTGACACACACACACACAGCTCTGACACACACACACACAGCTCTGACACACACACACAGCTCTGACACACACACACACACACAGCTCTGACACACACACACACACACACACAGCTCTGACACACATACACACACACAGCTCTGACACACATACACACACACACAGCTCTGACACACACACACACACAGCTCTGACACACACACACACAGCTCTGACACACATACACACACACAGCTCTGACATACACACACACACAGCTCTGACACACATACACAGCTCTGACACACATACACACACACAGCTCTGACACACACACACAGCTCTGACACACACACACAGCTCTGACACACACACACAGCTCTGACACACACACACACAGCTCTGACACACACACACACACAGCTCTGACACACACACACACAGCTCTGACACACACACACACACAGCTCTGACACACACACACACAGCTCTGACACACACACACACACACAGCTCTGACACATACACAGCTCTGACACACACACACAGCTCTGACACACACACACACACAGCTCTGACACACACATAGCTCTGACACATACACAGCTCTGACACACACACACACAGCTCTGACACACACACACACAGCTCTGACACACACACACACACAGCTCTGACACACACATATCTCTGACACACACACAATGCACCCACCCATCACCCCCTACACACACACACACACACAATGCACCCCCCTTTACCGCCTACACACACACACACACACACAATGCACCCCCCTTTACCGCCTACACACACACACACACACACACACAATGCACCCCCCATCACCCCCTACACACACACAATGCACCCCCTTTACCCCTACACACACACACACACACACACACAATGCACCCCCCATCATCCCCTACACACACACACACACACACACAATGCATCTCCCCATCACCCCACACACACACACACAAATACAATGCACCCACCATTCCTCCCTACACACACAAATACAATGCACCCCCCATTACTCCCCACACACAAAACACACACACAATGCACCCACCCATCACCCCCTACACACACACACACACACACAATGCATCTCCCTTTACCGCCTACACACACACACAATGCACCCCCCATCACCCCCTACACACACACACACACACACACACAAAATGCACCCCCCCCCATTACCCCTCCCCCCACACACAATACAATGCAACCCTCATCACCCCCTACATACACAAATCACACTGCCCCATCCCTACACACTCCTGCCTCCCCCCTCCCTCGGAATACAGTGCTCCTCCTCTGCCTGTCACAAAGCTGTGTTCCACTTCCTTCACAGATGTTCCCCGTTATGTCTCCTCAGCCCCTCCCCACTCATCATCACTAATTAAACCTGTCTCTTCGGCTCCTTCATGGAGCGCTTACCATCTGATGTCCCGTGTGTCGGCGCCCGCAGCACTGTGATGACGTCAGCAAGCTGCTGATCTCATCACGTTGCTGCACGTCGGGGGCGGGGCCCAGTCCCGGCGCGCGCTGTTCAAATGTATTTACGTCTGAAAGACGCAAATACATTTGAATAGGAAGAAGGAGGAAGCTGCGAGCACCGGCTCCGCTGGGCTGCTCTGCATTGTGTGCATGCCGGACACACAGCACACAGCAGAGCCGGCACAGCACAGCACAGCGCTGCCTCCTGCTGCAGCTAGTGTGTCGGGCCTGCATGCACACACTGCGGAGGAGCGTGGCTGCACATACAGCGGCCCATTACACCGTGCCCCTGCTTCTAGGGGGGGGGGGGGGCAGGTGTCCCCCCGCCCCTCGCTGAGTACGCCCATGACGGCCGCAGCACATAGGGAGCTCATTGGCACACATCTGACCCCGGAAGTACAATCGCTGGTATTTCCGGGGTCATTCAGCATCCTGTGCCCGCAGTTTGTTTTTGCGTCTTAAAGACGCAGATACAAATAAATGCCGGTGCACCTCCCCCCCTCCGAAAACACAGCTGATTTATTAGACTGTCTTTACGGAGGGGGAGAGGGTGTGAAGAAAAAAAAAATGCTGACAAGTATGGCCCTGGTGGTGGGGGCCCCCTTAGAAGCTCTTTTGGTGGGGGCCCCTGGGCTGGAGCCCCGCTTGCCCCGCCTATAATCCGGCCCTGGCGTCTCCTGTTAGTGTTTGAAGCTGCCGCCAGCAATGGAAATGAGCACATGTTTTCAGTCTCTAGGGCCCCCCCCGGCTTGGGGCCCCTGTGCGACTGCAGGTGCTGCATGGTGATATATCAGCCAGTGCAATGTTCCGATCCCTGCCCCCCTGCCCCTGGGGCCCGGTGAGCAGAGGAATTAAAGGGGAGGGGCCCGGGCTGTCAGCCGGGCACCCCTCCTGCCTGCTGCTCACCGAGCTCAGTACAGGAGTCCCAGTAGTAATGCCCTGATGGCGGCCCTGGACCACTGACAACACTTGGTTCCACGCACTGAGCCACAGTGGTTAGCACCGCAGTCTTGCAGCGCTGGGGTCCTGGGTTCAAATCCCACCAAGGACACCATCTGCAAGGAGTTTGTATGTTCTCCCCGTGTTTGCGTGGGTTTCCTCCGGGTCCTCCGGTTTCCTCCCACACTCCAAAGACATACAGATAGGGACTCTAGATTGTGAGCCCCAATGGGGACAGTGTTGCCAATGTATGTAAAGCGCTGTGGAATTAATAACGCTATATAAATGAATAAAATTATTATTATTATTAATTATTACAATGTGAGCGAGTGGAGATCCTTTATTGATTCATCCACAAAAGTCTGAAAGCTGCTACTGCACAATGGCAGCAAGTATGGCTCAGTGCATGTACAGCATTCTGTGCACTTGAAGGAAAGCTATGAGAATTTACACTTTACTCTCAAGAAACTTATCTACGAGGATCAAGGATGGTCAATAAGATCTGAAAGTTCTCATTTTGTGCTTTGGGCAGGAAGGATTATACATGAAGTCCCCATGCTTTTTGTGTGAATGGGACAACCGGGATAGGACTCATCACTGGAGCCAAAATAGTTGGCTAATGAGAACGTCTTTGCAATCTGGACTCGGGAACATGGTTGTGGAACGTTTAGTTGGCCCCACTAAGGCCGAGGCCACACGGGGATACTGCGTGTCCTCACATGACACTCTGCTCGTGCTCGCAGTACATCGTGAGCTGCGTGTCATTGCGACTGTTGTCCGATTGTGCGATCAGACCACAGCTGCCAGGGGAGGGATTTATCTCCCTCTCTCCTCCGTTGCTGGCTATTGCAATTCTCGCACTGCACTCGCATTACACTGCTGTAACGGGAGTGCAGTGCGATGTTTCTCTCGCCCCATAGACTTGAATGGGTGCGAGTGACACAGGATCGTATTCCACTTACAGCATGCTGCAACTGTTTTTTCGGTCCTGTTAGGGCTCATGGGTGCTGACACATAGGCTAATATTGGTCCGAGTGGAATATGATTTTTGTATCGCATTCCACTCGCTCCGTTATTCTCGCCGTGTGGCTTAGGCCTAAAGTTTCTTCTCCACAAGAAGCAGTTTATGAAAGATCTACGGAAAGAAGGAGAAACGTTTCAATAGGTGGGTCACCCGTTGTCATTACTAGCCACATCGATATGTTGAGAAACAAGGTTTCTCTCAAATATCTTGCGTTGCCAGTAGTACCTGTGAGTGGCGCTATTTCAGTCCGCTCACCCCCTTCGCATGATTCCCAGGCTCCGTGGCCTCTGATGTCCGGTGATGTCACAAACTGAGGCGGACCAGTCTTCCTGAGTAACTGAGCTGTGGACATGATGCATACATGCGGCTCCACACAAGCTGCACACATGTGGCGTCATACACAGAGCTCTGCAACATGCGGCTTCACACAAGCTGCACACATGTGGCGTCATACACAGAGCTCTGCAACATGCGGCTCCACACAAGCTGCACACATGTGGCGTCATACACAGAGCTCTGCAACATGCGGCTCCACACAAGCTGCACACATGTGGCGTCATACACAGAGCTCTGCAACATGCGGCTCCACACAATCTGCACACATGTGGCGTCATACACAGAGCTCTGCAACATGCGGCTCCGCACAAGCTGCACACATGTGGCGTCATACACAGAGCTCTGCAACATGCGGCTCCACACAAGCTGCACACATGTGGCGTCATACACAGAGCTCTGCAACATGCGGCTCCACACAAGCTGCACACATGTGGCGTCATACACAGAGCTCTGCAACATGCGGCTCCACACAAGCTGCACACATGTGGCGTCATACACAGAGCTCTGCAACATGCGGCTCCACACAAGCTGCACACATGTGGCGTCATACACAGAGCTCTGCAACATGCGGCTCCACACAAGCTGCACACATGTGGCGTCATACACAGAGCTCTGCAACATGCGGCTCCACACAAGCTGCACACATGTGGCGTCATACACAGAGCTCTGCAACATGCGGCTCCACATAAGCTGCACACATGTGGCGTCATACACAGAGCTCTGCAACATGCGGCTCCACATAAGCTGCACACATGTGGCGTCATACACAGAGCTCTGCAACATGCGGCTCCACATAAGCTGCACACATGTGGCATCATACACAGAGCTCTGCAACATGCGGCTCCACACAAGCTGCACACATGTGGCGTCATACACATTATACACAGAGCTCTGCAACATGCGGCTCCGCACAAGCTGCACACATGTGGCGTCATACACATTATACACAGAGCTCTGCAACATGCGGCTCCACACAAGCTGCACACATGTGGCGTCATACACAGAGCTCTGCAACATGCGGCTCCACACAAGCTGCACACATGTGGCGTCATACACGTTACACACAGAGCTCTGCAACATGCGGCTCCACACAAGCTGCACACATGTGGCGTCATACACGTTATACACAGAGCTCTGCAACATGCGGCTCCACACAAGCTGCACACATGTGGCGTCATACACGTTACACACAGAGCTCTGCAACATGCGGCTCCACACAAGCTGCACACATGTGGCGTCATACACAGAGCTCTGCAACATGCGGCTCCACACAAGCTGCACACATGTGGCGTCATACACGTTATACACAGAGCTCTGCAACATGCGGCTCCACACAAGCTGCACACATGTGGCGTCATACACAGAGCTCTGCAACATGCGGCTCCACACAAGCTGCACACATGCCTTCTGCGCCACACACACGGCTCCGCTCCGTACACCTCGTACACACACGGCTCTGCTCCGTACACCTCGTACACACACGGCTCCACTCTGTACACCTCGTACACACACGGCTCCGCTCCGTACACACACGGCTCTGCTCCGTACACCTCGTACACACACTGCTCTGCTCCGTACACCTCGTACACACATGGCTCCGCTCCGTACACCTCGTACACACACGGCTCTGCTCCGTACACCTCGTACACACGCGGCTCCGCTCCGTACACCTCGTACACACTCGGCTCTGCTCCATCCACACTGTAAACCCCTCCTGACCCCACACATAACCATCCCCTCATCCAGCACCATGACACCCAGCACAGCAGAGTCCTGCATACACTGAGGAGATGATCATGTGACCCCTGACTCCTCCCCTCCATGTGACATCATCACAGGTCCTGTGAGCACAGAGCAGCCATATATCTAGGGTTGAGTCTAGAATGTACGGGCTCCTGCCCGGTTAGTGGGCGTGACCAGCTTGGTAGGTGGGCGTGGTGATGTTTTCTCCCATCCACTATAATCATGCAGGCTCCGCCCCCTGCACCCCCCATCTGCAGCTCTTACCCCCAGACCCTGCTTCTATTATAATCACCTCTATGCCCACCTGGACTTAGAGAAAGAAAGTTTATTCCATCTGGAAACATCAGGCTGCATTTTGAACACGCCCCATCACATGACAAGGGACGTCATACCTGTCAGGAGCCCGTACATTTTAGCATCTACCATATATCTAGTGTGCGGCTCTGCAGGAGGAGGTATGTGGAGATTCCCCATTACTGGGGCAGGGGGAATTCTCGGCCTTTGGCTCAGGCTGAGGTTCTGCCTCGGTCTGGGCCGGAGGTGCGTGTCTCTGCAGACTCCGGAGTGGAGCGGAGAGCTTGTGCCTTGGGCATTTAATCATGGCGGCTATAAAGAACACGGTCCGTTTGGAGGTGATTGAGGACAGCGGGGTGCAGATCGGGTTGGACTATGTGGTGCGTAATGTGGTCATGGAATTGGCCGGTTTCACATTGGACAAGATTTTTTGCATTCAGGAGTTCAATAGAGCCGGTAATTTTGACATCTCTTTTTACCAAGAGGAGGATGCGGTCAATTTCTATGAATTTTTGAAGGGGAAACGTGACCACGAGTACATGCAATTCCTCTCACCGAAGCCGCTGTTCTCCAATGTAGAGAAACCTCTCACAGTCCATATGTACAATCCCTTTGTGGAGATTCCTATCATCAGGGCCTTTTTGTACCGCTATTGTACCTCAGTGAGGGGTGGAATACCTCAGAAAAACATTTTTGCCATTTTTAATGGGAATGTTAAGTTCTGGGTTCGGTTTAAAGCCGACCCAGAGGGTATTGGTGGGATCATGCACCCACCTGCTAACTTCTCCATTGGAGGTAATAGAGGATTCCTGCATTACCCTGGCCAGCCCTCCTTCTGCAGGAGGTGCTATCGCTATGGTCACATTTCTGAGGACTGTGGTGTGGGCATTTCCTGTAGGAATTGTAAGAACCCTGGGCATGAGGCCTCCACGTGTCCTTTTCCACCCAACTGTGATTTTTGTGGTGCAAGTGACCATACCTGTAGGGCCTGCCCTAATGTCAGCGGGCCGATGTTTTCGAGCTCTGGTGGTGAGAGGCGCGTGGCACATAAGAGGAGACCTGTGCAAGCCCAACCAAGTGAGCGTCCTAGTGCTACTATGCCTGCAGACCCTGTTCCTGTGGTGTCTGAGATGGAAGTGGTGGAACCTACCCTGTCTGTGGTGGAGGACCCTGTTGCTCAGGAGCTAGTTGCTGTGGCTGCAGATCCTCCACCAGTGGAGCCCCCAGTAGTGGAACTCCCCTCTATGTCTGAAGGGGCATTGTCCCTGGGTGATTTTCCTGGAGGGGTGGAGAGCCCAGGGGCAGTGTTCTCATCCAGTTCTCTTGATATCCAGTGGACTTTATCTCCTGAGGAAAGAGCGGAGAGCAGGGTGCCTAAGCCTGAGAGTGTTGCTATTTTCTTCATCGTTCCTTATGGGAGACCCAGACCATGGGTGTATAGCTACTGCCTCCGGAGGACACACAAAGTACTACACTAAAAGTGTAGCTCCTCCCTCCTAGCATATACACTCCCCGGATGACAAATCCAACCAGTTCAATGCTTTGTGTTCAGGAGGTCACACACACACATGCATCCTCTGATTTTTGATTTTTTATTTTTGATTTCAAAGATTTGGAAGAAAAGCGGGTCCAATCTGGACTCCCGGCATGTCCCTTCTCACCCCACTGTGTCGGCGGTGCTGTTAAGGTTGATTTCAGGGCTGGAGACCTTTGCATGCCGCGCTCCTTCACCATCCCTTGAGGCTCTGGCTTGAAGTGGGAGCCGTCTCGGTTCTCACTGCTTTGCAGGAGACCGGTCTCCATCCGCAGCCCTGTTCAGGATCCTGACGGACAGAGCGATCACCCCCCCAGGGACCTGGCACCTGCGTCTCACAAGCTAAGTACTGAGACGTTATTACCACAGACGGTGGTCTTTCCAGGGGTCCCTTGTACTTTATATATTGGGGAGAGTGTGTTATTTAACTGTGTTAACATTCTGGCCGGTTCTCCAGTTTTCACTGGAGAACCGCGCCGATGGTGCCTGCACGCTGGCCGTATGTTTAAATCTAGGCCCCGGCTTCGCCTGAGGCCTAGTTTCGATTCTCTTCCCCTGCTTGTCAGTCAGTGCAGTGGGACAGTGTGGCTCCGCCCAGCGGCTGTTCAGCACACGGAAGGGACACTCCTCACTGAGGAAAGATTCCCTCCCCTGTATGCCTCATTTGTCCTCCGTCCTGCTCTCAGTAGGCCCCGCCCCCTCTCCTCGCTGCGGACGCCATGTTCTCAGCGTTCTCAATGTTTGCAAAGGCAGATGCTTTAACACATTGTGACAAATGGGGGCCTGGGCTGGGGGATCTGGAGGGCACAGAGATGTCCCTATGTTAAACGGTCTGGCAAGCCACAACCTCCGGTTGTGCAGCTGCTTATATACTCTGTTTGTATACTCTGCTGGGGGTCATTCTGGACAGAGCCCCCACTTCTGCAGCATGTCTCACATCAGAGCAAGGCTGTTCTTATTATGCACTGCTGTAGGCTCGTACTGCCTGTACCGAGCACATATCAGACTCCGTCCTCATAGGGGTACCTCAGCCTGGAGGCTCATCCCCAGTGGTCCCTCCTGCTGCTCCGGCTCCGGTGGCTGAACCCCCGGCTTGGATGGAATCCCTCTCTCCAGGGGACAGCTGTCCCGAACACTGCTGAGCATGCATCAGCCCCCTCCTCAGGGCGCTTCTGCTGCTACGGCTCGCTCAGCAAAGCTCACAGAGGATTCTTCATCTGGTCTCAGACCCCGTCCTCCTAAAATGGAGACGCAGGGTCCCCTGTCCTTCCTCGTCCTGCAGCTCTGGTTCTGACTCGCAGGACAAGGAGGATGCCTTACTGTGGGCTCGGACGCTCTCCATGTACCCCATTGATCTGTCCGAAAGTGACGCAGATGCTAATGATTTGATTACGTCCATTATATTTGTACTGGACCTCAATCCGCCTGTATCAGGGGAGCACCCCTCTCTGGCAGAAAAGCATCAGTATACCTTGACTAAGAGAACTAGGAGTGTGTTCCTTATCCACTCCAGCTTTCAGGTCACTGTGACCAAGCCCAGAGCCTGTCCTGACAGACGCTTCCAAAGCGTAGTTCTGATGACCGTTTTCCCTTTCCACCAGCGGTGGTCAAGGAGTGGGCTCATTCACCAAGGGTGGACCCTCCGGTGTCTAGTTCAGCCCGGACAGTTGTATCAGTGGCTGACTGCACCTCTCTAAGGATCCCACTGTCCGCCAGGTTGTCCTTCTGGCCAAATCTATATATGAGGCGGCAGGTGCCTCGTTCTCCCCATCTTTTGCAGCAGTGCGGGCTCGTAAAGCCATCTCGGGAGGAGATGCATTCCCTCACCAGGGACTTTATGCCCGAAATGGTTGCCTTAACTTCCAGGCTTCAATCTTTTCATCCTATGCCATGTCTGCCATGCTGGAGACTGTCACTGCACTGCGGTGGCCTCGGCTACTTCCCTCGCTATCCGCAGGCTCCTGTGGCTTCGAGAATGGAAGGCAGATGCTTCTTACGAAGTTCCTTGCTGGGCTCCCTTTTGCTGGGACCAGTCTATTCGGTGAACAACTGGATGAAATTATTCAGGATGCTTTTGGCAGGAAGAGTACTTCCATGCCGCAACCCAGGAAACCTGTTCAGGGCAGGAACCAGTCGAGGTTTCGTTCCTTTCGTTCCTCTAACTGGTCGTCCTCTAAGCCCTCGGCCTCGTCTACTAACTTAGCCAAGGTTCGTAAACCAACTGGCGCATGAAGCCGCGTCCTAAGTCGGCAGGAGCTGCTGCCACCAAGGCAGCCTCCTCTTGATTTTCTGGCCGCGCCAGTAACGTCCTTGGTCGGTGGCAGGCTCTCCCTCTTGGGCGACGTGTGATTTCAACACGTCTTCGATCAGTGGGTGTGGGTCACCATCTCCCACGGCTACAGAATGGAATTCTATCCAGCCCGTCAAACAGATTTTTTCTGTCAATTCCCCCCTGCTCCAAAGCCGCCGCCTTCTCTCAGGCCGTGGCATTCTTGCAGGCCATAGGAGTAATTGTACCAGTTCCCGACTGGGAACGGTTCTGAGATTTCTACTCAAATCTCTTCCTAGTCCCCGAAAAGGACGGTGCTTTCCGACCTGGACCTCAAGCTTCTCAACAAGCATGTTCAGGTGCGGCAATTTTGCATGGAATCTCTGCGATCAGTCAATGACCCAAGGAGATTTCTTAGCATTCATCGACATCTGAGATGTCTATCTGCATGTGCCAATCGCAGTTTCACACCAGCGTTGGCTACGTTTTGTAATCAGAGAGGAACATTTCCAATTCATGGCTCTCCCCTTGGGGTTAGCCACGACCCCCTCGTGTATTCACCAAGGTCATGGCAGCAGTGGTTGCGGTTCTGTTCCTCCAGGGGTTGGCAGTGATTCCTTACCTGGACAATCTTCTAGTCAGGGCTTCATCCAGTGCAGACTGTCAGCGGAGTGTCTCGCTCACTCTCAGCGGAGTGTCTCGCTCACTCTCGCCACGCTTGCAAGTCCACTCTGACCCCGACCCAGGCACTTACGTACCTAGGGATGCAATTCGAGACTCTGCTGGCACTTGTGAAGCTGCCCTTAGACAAACAGCAGTCCCCTCATCTGGCGGTTCGCTCTCTGCTGAGGCTCCGCCGTCATTCCATCAGGCACCTCATGCAGGTGCTGGGTCAGATGGTGGCGTCAATGGAGGCGGTTCCCTTTGCCAGTTCCATCTGCGCCCCCTGCAGCTGGACATTCTCCGCTGTTGGGACAAGGAACCTCTTCCTTGCACAGGCTGGTGGCTCTGTCGCCACGGACCAGGAGCTCTCTTTAAGTGATGGCTTCGGCCCCTCTCTCTGTCCCAGGGACGCTCCTTTCTGGCCCCGTCCTGGGTGATTCTCACCACGGGTGCCAGTCTATCCGGCTGGGGAGCAGTGTTTTCTCCACCACCGAGCACAGGGCACTTGGACTCCGTCCGAATCAGCCCTCTCGATCAATGTGCTGGAAATCAGGGCTGTACTCCTAGCTCTCGTAGTTTTTCACCACCTGTCGGCGGGCAAGCACATTCGAGTCCAGTCAGACAACGCGACAGCAGTTGCCTACATCAATCCTTAAGGCGGGACTCGCAGCCGCCTAGCAATGTTGGAAGTTCAACGTATCCTTCAGTGGACGGAGGACTCCAAGTCCACCATATCCGCAGTCCACATCCCAGGCGTAGAAAACTGGGAGGCAGATTATCTCAGCCGTCAAACCGTGGACAGCGGCGAGTGGGCCCTGCATCCGGCAGTGTTCTGGTCAATAGCAGGCGGGGCACTCCGGAAGTGGATCTAATGGCATCCCGGCAAACAACGAGGTCCCGGTTTACGTGGCTCGCTCCCACGATCCTCAGGCCTTGGCAGCGGACGCGCTGGTTCCAGATTGATCCCAGTTCCGTCTGGCCTACGTGTTTCCCCCTCTAGCTCTCTTGCCCAGAGTCCTGCGCAAGATCAGAATGGAGGGCCATCGGGTCGTACTCATCGCCCCAGACTGGCCCAGGCGAGCTTGGTTCCCTGACCTGCTCCGTCTGTCCGTAGAGGTGCTGTGGCATCTCCCGGACCGGCCAGACCTTCTCTCACAAGGTCCGTTTTCCGCCAGAATTCTGCGGCTCTCAGATTGACGGCGTGGCTTTTGAGCCCTGAATCCTTACGGCTTCAGGCATTCCTTCCGAAGTCATCTTCACTATGACTCAGGCTCGGAAGTCTTCCTCGGCCAGGATTTACCACAGGACTTGGCGAATTTTCCTGTCCTGGTGTTCTTCCGGCCATGCTCCTTGGCCGTTTTTTCCTTGCCGACCATCCTGTCCTTTCTACAGTCCGGACTGCAGCTAGGACTGTCCCTCAATTCCCTCAAGGGACAGGTCTCGGCTCTGTCAGCGTTGTTCCAGCGGCGTATCGCCCGACTGGCCCAAGTGCGCACCTTCATGCAGGGCGCATCTCACATCATTCCGCCTTACCGGCGGCCTTTGGATCCCTGGGACCTTAACCTGGTCCTCACGGCCTTACAGAAACCTTGAGCCTCTTAGGGAGGCTTCGTTGTTTCGTCTTTCACAGAAATTGGTCTTTCTGGTGGCCATAATTTCTCTCAGGAGAGTCTCTGATTTGACTGTGCTCTCTTCGGAGTCACCCTTTTTGTTTTTTTTCACCAAGACAAGGTGGTTCTCCGTCCGACTCCGGGCCTTCTCCCTAAGGTGGTGTCTCCTTTCCACCTTAACCAGGACATTTCATTGTCGTCCCTTTGTTCGGCCCCTGTGCAGCGCTTTGAGAAGGCGTTGCATGCTTTAGATTTGGTGCGGACGCTCCGGATCTGTGTCACGCACCGCTGTTTTTTTGGTTTTTTTTTTAGGCGGTGCACCTCTCTTTTTGTGCTGACCACAGGTCAGCGCAGGGGTCTCTCGGCTTCTAAACCGAGGTCGGCCATATCCGATGCCTACCAATGTTCTCAGGTGCCTCCCCCGCCGGGGATTAAGGCGCACTCGACCAGAGCTGTCGGTGCCGCTTGAGCTACGGCTCAGCATGTCTGTCAGGCTGCCACTTGGTCTAGTCTGCACACCCTTTCGAAGCACTACCAAGTGCATGCTCATGCTTCGGCAGATGCGAGCTTGGGCAGACGCATCCTTCGGACGGCTGTCGCCCATTTGTGAAGTTAGGTTTCGCCTACTTCTCAGTTTTCTGTTTATTTCCCACCCATGGACTGCTTTGAGACGTCCCATGGTCTGGGTCTCCCATAAGGAACGATTAAGAAAAAGAGAATTTTGTTTACTTACCGTAAATTCTTTTTCTTATAGTTCCGACATGGGAGACCCAGCACCCTCCCTGTTGCCTGTTGGCAGCTTTCTTGTTCCGTGTGTTTTCACCGGCTGTTGTTGTAGACAGAGGTTCCGGTTATTCCGGGTTTTACTCTATCTCTACTTATGGGTGGATGTCCTCCTTCAGCTTTGGCACTAAACTGGTTGGATTTGTCATCCGGGGAGTGTATATGCTAGGAGGGAGGAGCTACACTTTTAGTGTAGTACTTTGTGTGTCCTCCGGAGGCAGTAGCTATACACCCATGGTCTGGGTCTCCCATGTCGGAACTATAAGAAAAAGAATTTACGGTAAGTAAACAAAATTCTCTTTTTTACTAAGGTGCTTGCAGCTAGGCAAAAGGGCTCTAAAGGATTAAAAAGGTTGAAGGAACCTCTGCATGATCCTCTCACAACATCTAATCGTTTTGACACCCTAGTATTGGATTCTGAGAGTGAGTCGCCCCCTGCTGGGGCTCACGACCCTGTACCTGTATCTCTAAGTGACGTGTACCTGGGAGAGGAGGCTGTGGCTGAGTTGGTGGATCTGCTGCAGTTCCCTCCAGAAACCTGAGGAATGATCTTCTAAAATCTCATCTGTTTCAATAGCTGCCTGCCATGGTCCTACAACTAAAAATCACCTCTCAAAATGTGCGTGTGTTTGCTTCTGCCACTAGGCGGGCTGCGGTGCTAGACTATCTGGCCTCTAAAGGCAGCGATGTAATATGCGTACAGCAGGGGTGGGCAATTAATTTTCCCATGGGGCCGCATGAGAAATTGGGATTGGTTTAGAGGGCCGGACTAATATAATTACCTCAGTTCTACCCAATATACTACATCACTACACCCCCTCCATATACTACACCTGTAATAAACTACATCACTACACCCCCCATATACTACACCTGTATTATACTACATCACTACACCCCCTCCATATACTACACCTGTAATAAACTACACCACTACACCCCTATATACTATACCTGTATTATACTACACTCCCTCCATATACCTGTAATATACTACACCCCAATATACACCTGTATTATACTACACCACTATATAATACACCTCCGATATACTACATTACACCCCATATACTACACCTGTAATATACTACACCTCCATATAGCACACCTGTAATATACTACATCACTACATCCCATATAGCACACCTGTAATATACTACAACTCCATATAGTACACCTGTAATATACTACATCACTACACCCCTATATACACCTGTAATATACTACATCACTACACCCCTATATACACCTGTAATATACTACATCACTACACCCCTATATACACCTGTAATATACTACATCACTACACCCCTATATACACCTGTAATATACTACATCACTACACCCCTATATACACCTGTAATATACTACATCACTACACCCCTATATACACCTGTAATATACTACATCACTACACCCCATATACTACACCTGTAATATACTACATCTCAATATAGCACACCTGTAATATACTACACCTCCATATAGTACACCTGTAATATACTACACCTCAATATAGCACACCTGTAATATACTACACCTCCATATAGCACACCTGTAATATACTACATCACTACACCCCTATATAGCACACCTGTAATATACTACACCTCCATATAGCACACCTGTAATATACTACATCACTACACCCCTATATAGCACACCTGTAATATACTACACCTCCATATAGTACACCTGTAATATACTACATCACTACACCCCTATATACACCTGTAATATACTACATCACTACACCCCTATATACACCTGTAATATACTACATCACTACACCCCTATATACACCTGTAATATACTACACCTCAATATAGCACACCTGTAATATACTACACCTCCATATAGTACACCTGTAATATACTACACCTCAATATAGCACACCTGTAATATACTACACCTCCATATAGCACACCTGTAATATACTACACCTCCATATAGCACACCTGTAATATACTACACCTCCATATAGTACACCTGTAATATACTACATCACTACACCCCTATATACACCTGTAATATACTACATCACTACACCCCTATATAGCACACCTGTAATATACTACATCACTACACCCCTATATACACCTGTAATATACTACATCACTACACCCCTATATACACCTGTAATATACTACACCTCAATATAGCACACCTGTAATATACTACACCTCCATATAGTACACCTGTAATATACTACACCTCAATATAGCACACCTGTAATATACTACACCTCCATATAGCACACCTGTAATATACTACATCACTACACCCCTATATAGCACACCTGTAATATACTACACCTCCATATAGCACACCTGTAATATACTACACCTCCATATAGCACACATGTAATATACTACACCTCCATATAGCACACCTGTAATATACACCTCCATATAGCACACCTGTAATATACTACACCTCCATATAGTACACCTGTAATATACTACATCACTACACCCCTATATACACCTGTAATATACTACATCACTACACCCCTATATACACCTGTAATATACTACACCTCAATATAGCACACCTGTAATATACTACACCTCCATATAGTACACCTGTAATATACTACACCTCAATATAGCACACCTGTAATATACTACACCTCCATAGAGCACACCTGTAATATACTACACCTCCATATAGCACACCTGTAATATACACCTCCATATAGCACACCTGTAATATACTACACCTCCATATAGTACACCTGTAATATACTACATCACTACACCCCTATATACACCTGTAATATACTACATCACTACACCCCTATATACACCTGTAATATACTACACCTCAATATAGCACACCTGTAATATACTACACCTCCATATAGTACACCTGTAATATACTACACCTCAATATAGCACACCTGTAATATACTACACCTCCATAGAGCACACCTGTAATATACTACACCTCCATATAGCACACCTGTAATATACTACACCTCCATATAGCACACCTGTAATATACTACATCACTACACCCCTATATAGCACACCTGTAATATACTACACCTCCATATAGCACACCTGTAATATACACCTCCATATAGCACACCTGTAATATACTACACCTCCATATATTACACCTGTAATATACTACACCTCCATATAGCACACCTGTAATATACTACACCTCCATAGAGCACACCTGTAATATACACCTCCATATAGCACACCTGTAATATACTACACCTCCATATAGCACACCTGTAATATACTACACCTCCATAGAGCACACCTGTAATATACACCTCCATATAGCACACCTGTAATATACTACACCTCCATATAGCACACCTGTAATATACTACACCTCCATATAGTACACCTGTAATATACTACACCTCCATATAGCACACCTGTAATATACTACACCTCCATATAGCACACCTGTAATATACTACACCTCCATATAGCACACCTGTAATATACTACACCTCCATATAGCACACCTGTAATATACTACATCACTATACCCCCATATACTACACCACTATATACACCTCCATATAGCACACCTGTAATATACTACACCTCCATATAGTACACCTGTAATATACTACACCTCCATATAGCACACCTGTAATATACTACACCTCCATATAGCACACCTGTAATATACTACACCTCCATATAGCACACCTGTAATATACTACACCTCCATATAGCACACCTGTAATATACTACACCTCCATATAGCACACCTGTAATATACTACATCACTATACCCCCATATACTACACCACTATATACACCTCCATATAGCACACCTGTAATATACTACACCTGCACCCCCATATCACACACACTACACCCCCATATGTCACACACCATGCCCACATATCTCACCCTGCCTGTACCCCCAACTTACCCCTCTCAAACACTCTGCACCCCTTCACATCCTTTTGTCAGTCTGCAGCCCTCATATGCCACTCACCCTGCAGCTCCATCTTCCCTCATATGCACTCACCCTGCAGCCCCCCTCCCCCTCATGTCCCCTCTTTTCTTATTACCAGTCATCATGTGTCCACATCTCCTTCAGCATTCAGCATGTCTTGCTTTCTCCCCGGCAATCCTGTCTCCTCCCACACAGTCACATGGGCGTGACATCATCGCAGGTCCTGGAAGATGAATTATTCCGTCTGCTCTGCTGTGCTGCTCCTTCTCCTGCACTGACTGTGCGGACCTGCACAGGATCTCTCCCTACTCGGCATGCTGCAGCCCGGCTCCACTGCACCGGCTGAAGACGGGCGGGCCGGTCACAGAGAGCAGGCGGGCCGGATGTGGCCCGCGGGCCGCCCGTTGCCCAGGTCTGGCGTACAGGAATGTGGTTTGTCCAGATTTCCGAAAAAGACCGAATGGAGCCATGGTGAAGCAGTGTGGTCTTTTTCCAGCAGCAATAGAAATGATGGGATTGGTATTCTTATACAAAATAAGGACATTTGTGTAAAGCAGAAGACGATTATACAAGAGGGTAGATGTATGTGTCTGATTCTGTCCTATATGGGATGTGAGTTCCAGTTATTTTGCATTTATGCGAATGCTGTCCAGAATGAACGTTTGGCACTTTTTGAACAATTGAGATTTTTTCTTCCTGGTAAATTACCTTTGATTATTGTGGGTGATCTTAATTGCATTCTTTCCAAAGAAGCCAGAGCAGGAACATGGGAGTCCAGGGTGGATGGTACTGGCCATCTTTGGAATAGGATTGTTGGCGATTTTTTTCCCTACAGGACGTAGTGTCAGTAAAGCCAGCCCCGTTTACTTACCATGCGGATGATGGCTTGGCAAACTCGAGGTTGGACTATTTTTTTTCTTCATCTTCAATTCAATGTGTCTCCTATGTTCAGGAAAAAGTCTGGTTTTCGGATCATGAATGTTTGGGTGGGGTGTTTGAGGTGCAGGGTTTTGTGTATGGTAGAGGTAGATGGCGGATGAACGTGAGTGCGTTGGGAGATGTGAGTGTGAACAGAGCTTTCCGCTTGAAATATGCGTCTTGGGCGAGAATGAAACAAAGGTTTACTAATATTGTGCAGTGGTGGGTGTGGGTCAAGGGAAGGGTGAGGCTTTTCTTTAGGAGGCTTGGGTACAGCACAGCTAAAAAGAAGCGGGTGTTGTATGCGCGTGTGAACAGGAGACTTTCCTTCTTGCATAGTTGTAAGTCTATGGGAGTGGATGTCAAGGAGGAACTGGCGAGGATGAAGAGAGAAGTGGATGACTGGATGCGAGAGCGTGGGAGAGAAATCATGTTCAGGTCCAGAGTGAGGGTTCGGGAGCAGGATGAGAAGTGCACGCGGTTCTTCTTTAGGAAAATGTGTGGTGGCAAAAGGGAAATGAATGTGCTGATTACCGAGGAGGGGAATGAGGTGCGAGGTGACGGTGTGCTGGAGGAAGTGGGGAGGTTTTATGGAGAGTTGTATGGGAGGAAGGTGTGTGACTTGGAGAATGATGAGGAGTAGTGATGAGCGAGTACTAAAAAGCTCGGGTGCTCGAAGCTCGGGCCGAGCCTCCCAAGATACTCGTGTACTCGGCCCGAGCACCGAGCCCAATGTTATCCTATGGGAGACCCGAGTATTTTTGTGAAATGACCCCCCGGCAGCATGTAGAAACCCTAAAAATGTCACAAAAGTCTCAGAAGAGTGCTCAAATGACATGGCATCAGCATGGGGAAGACCCCTTGAAGCATTTATCACTCAAAAGTCACAGCTGTGAACAATTTTGTCCAAGTTTTACGCCATTTTTACGGACTCACCAGAAAACCTTCCAAAATGACACCAAAATGAATTTTCATGGCGGAAATGTTAAGGGCACATACCCAATAGTGAGATAGAGCTGGTGTATGTTACTTTTTGAGATTAATACATGAAAGATTTTACATGAAAACCTTGTGTGGCACTCCGATGTCCAAAACGCACGTTTTGTGCTTTTTACTAGCGATGTCGGTCATTTTTTTTTTTTTATTCTATCTCCCTCAGTCCGTCGGTCTGTCTCTCTCTGTCTTGTCTGTCCCCCTCTCACAGTCTGTCGGTCAGTTCCCCCCCCTCTCTCTCTTACTTACCGTTCCCCGATCACTGCCGCGGCGCTGCACGGCTGTTCAAACTCCGGTGGCTTTTCCTCTTTTGAAAAAGCCGGCCGCTCATTAATCAATCTCCTATTCCCTGCTTTACTGCTTTTCGGCGCCTATGATTGGTTGCAGTGTGACATGCTCCCACACTGAGTGACAGCTGTCTCACTGCACCCAATCACCGCAGCCGGTGTGTGTATACTGTGCAGTGAAATAAATAATTAAATAATTAAAAAAAACGGCGTGCGGTCCCCCCAATTTTAATACCAGCCAGATAAAGCCATACGGCTGAAGGCTGGTTCTCAGGATGGGGAGCTCCACGTTATGGGGAGCCCCCCACCCTAACAATATCAGTCAGCAGCCGCCCAGAATTGCCGCATACATTAGATGCGACAGTTCTGGGGCTGTACCCGGCTCTTCCCGATTTACCCTAGTGCGTTGGCAAATCGGGGTAATAAGGAGTTAATGGCAGCCCATAGCTGCCACTAAATCCTAGATTAATCATGTCAGGCGTCTCCCCGAGATTCCTTCCATGATTAATCTGTAAATTACAGTTAAAAAACACACACACCCGAAAAATCCTTTATTAGAAATAAAAAACACTAACAAAGTCCCTCATCACCAATTTATTAACCCCGACAAACCCTCCATGTCCGGCGTACTCCACAGTCCTCCAGCGTCGCGTCCAGCTCTGCTGCATGGAAGTGACAGGAGCTGCAGAATACACCGCCGCTCCGGTCACCTCCACGCAGCTAATGAGATGAGTATAGCGATCAGCTGAGCTGTCACTGAGGTTACCTGGATCCAACGGTGGATGCAGCGGTGGCCGCGGGTAACCTCAGTGACAGCTCAGCTGATCGCGCTACTCACCGCCGCTCCAGTCAGCTCCATGCACCAACTGAGGTGAGTATAGCGATCAGCTGCTGTCACTGAGGTTAATCGCGGCACCGCTGGATCCAGCGGTGGCCGGGAGTTACCTGACTGACAGCAGCTGATCGCGCTATTCCCTTCATTAGCTGCGTGGAGGTGACCGGAGCGGCGGTGTCTTCTGCAGCTCCTGTCACTTCCATGCAGCAGAGCTGGACGCGACGCCGGAGTCCGTGGAGTACGCCGGACATGGAGGGTTTGTCGGGGTTAATAAATTGGTAATGAGGGACTTTGTTAGTGTTTTTTATTTCTAATAAAGGATTTTTCGGGTGTGTGTGTTTAACTGTAATTTACATATTAATCATGGAAGGAATCTCGGGGAGACGCCTGACATGATTAATCTAGGATTTAGTGGCAGCTATGGGCTGCCATTAACTCCTTATTACCCCGATTTGCCAACGCACTAGGGTAAATCGGGAAGAGCCGGGTACAGCCCCAGAACTGTCGCATATAATGTATGCGGCAATTCTGGGCAGCTGCTGACTGATATTGTTAGGGTGGGGGGCTCCCCATAACGTGGAGCTCCCCATCCTGAGAATACCAGCCTTCAGCTGTATGGCTTTATCTGGCTGGTATTAAAATTGGGGGGAACCGCACGCCGTTTTTTTTAATTATTTATTTATTTATTTTACTGCACAGTATAGACCCGCCCACCGGCTGCTGTGATTGGGTGCAGTGTGACACCTGTCACTCAGCGTGGGGGCGTGTCTCACTGCAACCAATCATAGGCGCCTGTGGGCGTGGAAAGCAGGGAATATGAGATGGCTGTGTACAGAGCACAGCGCGCCGGCCGGTATAAAGGCTCGGTCACGCTGTGCAGGCCGGCCAATCACTGCAATTCCACAACTAACAGGGCTGTGGCATTGCAGTGGTCTGCCAGCCAATCCCTGCATGAGGGCTGGCTCTCAAAAGAGCGCCAACATGCAGGGATGAAGACCACGAGTAAAGCACGAGTATTGCAAAATTACTCGGTACCCGCCGAGTAGCCCGAGTACAGTGATACTCGTGCGAGTACCGAGTAGTAACAAGCATGCTCGCTCATCACTAATGAGGAGTTTCTACATGTGATTACAAATGTTGTGGCTGAGAGTGCGCATGAAGGGTTGTTATGTGATGTATCAGAGCAGGAGTTGTATGAGGCAGTATGTAAATCACCAAAAAACAAAGCCCCAGGGCATGATGGGATACCTTGTGATTTCTATGGAAGTTACTGGAGCATAATCTCCCAAGATCTCCTAGAAGTTGTGCGTGCATTGTTCTCTGGTGTCAGTATGCCTGAAAGCATGAAAGAAGGGTTGGTTGTGTTGTTATTTAAGAAAGGTGAGAGGAAGAGGTTATCCAATTGGAGACCGATTACGTTGCTTAATGCAGATTATAAAATATTTGCTAAGATCTTAGCCGGACGTATGAGAGGAGTGATCGATACTGTGATTGAGGAAGAGCAAGTGTGCGCGGTGCCGAAACGTAAACTGCATGAGAATGTTTGCCTGGTGCGGGATATGATTGAGGATTGTGGGAGCCGGAAGAAGAGTGTGATTGTGTGTGCGCTGGACTTTGAGAAAGCCTTTGACCGTGTGGCACATTTCTTTTTATTTAGTGTGTTGGAGCGGATGGGGTTTCCTGAGAGGTTAGTAAGACTGATTATGGGGATGTATGGGGGTGCTAGGAGCAGGGAGCAAGTGAACGGGGTCCTGACTGCATCCTTTGAAATTTTGTCTGGGGTGAGACAAGGCTGTCCTCTGTCGCCCATATTATTTATTTGTGTGATGGAGCCTCTGCTTCAGCTAATTAGGAGGGATAAAGTCTTTAAGGGTCTATTGGTCCCTGGCAGCGGTGGTAACACGATTAAGGTGGTGGGCTATATGGATGATGTATGTGTGCTGTGTGAGTCTGAGAGTGATCTTGTAAGAGTGAAGCTGTTAGTCAACCTATTTTGTATTGCCTCGGCATTCAGAATCAATTGGGGGAAAAGCAAGGTGAAAGTGTTTTTCAGCAACACTGTATTGAGGGATGCGGACATGGAAGTGGTGAGTGGTGGGATCAGAGTGCTGGGTGTGTGTCTGAACGAGGACCTGAGAGGTGAAGAAAGCTGGAAGGAGTTAGGGGGGAAGATTGCGAGGAAGTTGGACATGTGGCGGTTGCGGGAGCTTTCTTTTGCTGGGAAAATTTTGATAATTAAAAGTGTTATCCTGCCCATGCTGATTTATTTGGCATTGGTTTTCCCCCCTTCTGTGGAGATGTTAAAAAAGATCAATAGGCTTTTATTCATTTTTTTCTGGGGCAGCGCTATAGAAAAGGCCAAAAGGGAAATACTGCTTAAAAGCAGGAGAAATGGTGGTGCTGGTTTCCCCAATCTGGAATCCTTTATTGGCATTAATTGCATCTGTTTTTTTGTTGAGCTGCTTTCAAAGCACACAAAAGCGGCTTGTATGGCCAGATATCTCTCCGGTACCATGGTGTATCGGCTGAAATGGCTGCCGCCTGATAATGCTAAGCCTATTGCTTTTTTATGTCCCCAGTGGTATTTGCGTATGGAATGTTTTATAAAAAAATACCGATTGGAAAAACTGCAAATGGTGAGTTTCTTACGGAACAAGGCTGTGGTGAAGAGGATGTGTGTGGATGACATGTTGTGTAATATCAATGGCCTCAGGTCTGCGGAGGCTGAGGAGGTATGGAGGAAGCTTGATCGGTGTGATATGTGTAATAAGCAGAAAGATCTGGTGTGGATGTCATTACATGGGGTTCTGCCTGTTAAGAGTGTGCAAAAGAGGAAAGGTTTGGCTGTATCTGAACGGTGTCCAAGAGAGCGGTGTGGAAGTAACGAGGAGGTGCATCATGTGCTGTGGTCGTGTAGGTATGCTAGGGACGTCTGGGACAAGCTGAGTGGTTTATGTGGTGAGTTGACTGGGGTACGGAAGCTGAGTTAGGCTACTTTCACACATCCGGCTTGAGCTGTGCGGCTCAATCCGGCTGTGCAAGCTATGCAACGGATGCGGTGAAAACACCGCATCCTTTGCATAAGTTTTTCCTTTGCGGCCAGTCCGGTTTTTGCCGCTTGCGGCATGCTACTGAGCATGCGCAGTGGCAAAAACCGCATGCGGCGGCCGGATGCGGTTATTGCCGCATCGCGCCGCATCCGGCCGCCATAGGCATGCATTGAAAAATGCGCCGCATCGGACGAATGCGGCGTGATGCGGTTTTTTTTGCCGCACGAAAAACGTGCCAGGCAACGTTCCATCCGGCCGCCGCATCGGCTAAATCTGCCGCATGCGGCAAAAACCGGACGGAACGCAAGGCCATGCGGCACAATGCGGCACTAATTAAAGTCTATGCAGGAAAATCGCAACCGGCAGCAAAAAAACCCGGTTGCGATTTTCCTGCAAAGTGCCGGATTGTGCCGCATAGCAAAAACCGGAGGTGTGAAAGCAGCCTTATGGCATTGTGATGTTTGCGCTATGCAATTTAGGGCGTGAGAAAGACAGGGTGTTGTGGTTGTTTCTGGCGTGTGTGAAGGAAGTGTTATGGAATAGTAGAAATTTGTATGTTTACAAGAAGGAAAGCTTTGATGTAGATGAATGTGTAAGTATGGTTCTGGACAAACTGTACTTTTATTATAAATGTGATGTGAGAGGCGGGCTGGATGCGGAGGGAGTGTGGAAATTCCGAAAGTGGCAACAGATAATTATGAGGTAATAATTGTCTGGATTATTTTTTGTTACTTCTGATTTTTATTAAACGTCCTTCAAAACCTGCATGATGATTTAAGTGGTGTCCATCTCTTGTCTCCCTTTTATGGGTGAATCGGATGATGGTGGACCGTCAACTTAAACCTGAAATGGTTTTTTTAAAAAAAAAAAAAAAAAATGTGGAGATTCCCCATTACTGGGGCAGGGGGCATTAACCCCTCCCTCGCTCCTCTTCGGCCCCTTTCCTGCCCTCGCTCCTCTTCGGCCCCTTTCCTGCCCTCGCTCCTCTTCGGCCCCTTTCCTGCCCTCGCTCCTCTTCGGCCCCTTTCCTGCCCTCGCTCCTCTTCGGCCCCTTTCCTGCCCTCGCTCCTCTTCGGCCCCTTTCCTGCCCTCGCTCCTCTTCGGCCCCTTTCCTGCCCTCGCTCCTCTTCGGCCCCTTTCCTGCCCTCGCTCCTCTTCGGCCCCTTTCCTGCCCTCGCTCCTCTTCGGCCCCTTTCCTGCCCTCGCTCCTCTTCGGCCCTTTGATCCTTGGCCCCACAGTACCATCCCACCCCCCACATGTAAAGTGAGGAAAATAAGTATTTGTTTCTCTGCCAATTTTGCTCATTTTCCCACCTACAGAGAATGGAGAGGTCTGTAATTTTATTGTAGGTAACTTCAACTGTGACAGACAGAATAAAAAAAATCCAGAAAGTCACAGAAACCCTTGCAATTTCAGAGGTCAGACATTTTCTGTAGCGCTTGACCAGGGTTGCACACACCGCAGCAGGGATTTTGGGAACTCCTCCATACAGATCTTCTCCAGATCTTTCAGCTTTCGGGGCTGTCACTGGGCAACATTGAGTTTCAGCTCCTCCAAAAATGTTCTATTGCATTCAGGTCTGGAGACTGGCTAGGCCACTCCAGGCCCTTGAAATGCTTCTTTCGGAGCCGCTCCTTAGATTCCTGTCCCCTTTGCATAACCACCCTTAAAGTATGTTGTTTCCACCTCCATGCTTCATGGATGGGATGCTGTTCTTGGGGTTGTACTAATCCTTATTCCTCCAAACACAGCAAGTGGAATTGATACCAAAAGGTTTTATTTTGATCTCATATGACCTCCCATGTCTCCTCTAGATCATCCAGATTGTCACTGGAGAACTTCAAATGTGCCTGGATATGTGCTGGCATGAGCGGGGGACCTTGCATGCCCTTCAGGATTTTAATCCATGATGGCATAGTATGTTACTAACTGTAATTTTTGAGACTGTGGTCCCAGCTGTCGACAGGTCATTGACCAGGTTCTGGCATGTAGTTCTGGGTTGATTCCTGACCTTTCTCAAAATCTTCCTCACGTCACGAGACAATATCTTGCGTGGAGCTCCAGACCACGTAAGATTGAAAGTCATCTTGTGTTTCTTCCATTTTCTATTAATTGCGTCAACAGCTGTTGTCTTCCCACCAAGCTGCTTGCCTATTGTTCTGTAGCCCATCCCATCCTTTTGCAGGTCTACAATTTTGTCCCTGGTGTCCTTAGACAGCTCTTTGGTCTTGGCCAATGTGGAGAGGTTGTGGTGTGATCGAGTGTCTGGACAGGTGTCTTTTATACAGATAATGAGTTCAAACAGGTGCAATTAATGTAAGAAAAGAGTGCACAGTAGGAGCTTCTTAAAGACAAAATAACAGGTCTGTGAGAGCCAGGATTCTTACTGGTTGGTCAGTGGTCAATTTCTTATTTTATGCAATAAAATGAAACTAAATTATTTGAAATCATACAATGTGATCTTCTGGATTTTTTGGGATTCTGTCTGTCACAGCTGATAACACCAATAATTAGAGGACGAAATCCATACCACATAAGATTCATGAATATAAGAATATGTATAAAGTCAATACTATAACATTATCAAATTGTGGGGATATAGGATCAATAAGACCATTCGGATTAGAATATATTAAACCAAAAAAGAAAAACCGAACAAGAGGGTCACTTAAATATTAAATTAAATCTTTATTATCATAATTAAAATTTATACATAAAACACACACACGGCTGTTGACTGGAAAAAGGCGTCAAAAACCTGCATAGTATATGAAGATCATAACAATTATAAAATACAATAGTAAGGCAGTGGGGATAGTGTGAGGGAATTCAAGGACGATAAATAGATAATAATTAATTATAATTTATTCAGACACAACCAAAGATGTCAGGTACTAGGGAAATGTGGCTAAAAATCGTGCCACACTAATAAGGTATAATCAGCAGAGGGTTCAGCTGATGACAAGCAAGGTGAGTATCGTTCCTGAATACCACAAGCACTAAACCGGCAGCCTCAAGAAAGCAGGTAGAATATAAAGAGAGAGAGAGACACGGCTCAATGAGTTTTAGACCAGTAGGGGAAAGAAAAACATAGTTTTGAATGATATTAGGAAGGTGTCAGAATCGGCACACTCCTGTCACTAAATAGTGATATATTCACCTAGGGTCATAGAGCACAGCCTCCTCAAGGTATGCGGCGCCTGCCCCAACGCGCGCACGTTTCATAGCGACTTCTTCGGGGGGTGGAGTCATTAAGGATTGCCTGAGATTAAATGTATACTAACGACCAATCAGCACAGGGTCTGAACGCATGCGTTGTTGATCGTATACGTAAGAGATCACATGGGAAGAGTGTCAAAAAGCGTCATAGGTAAATCGCTAAATCACTGCACAGAAGCAGGAAGATGGACGTGAGAATGAGACATAACAACCAATCAGCACAGAGTCTGTGCGTATGCGTTGTTGATCGTATACGTAAGAGATTACATGGGGAGAGTGTCAAAAAACGTCATAGCCAAATCGCTAGATCAATGCACAGAAGCAGGAAGATAAGCGTAAAAATGAGGCATAGAATGACAGTTTGAACAAACTAAACAAATTTCACATACTGCTGCATGAAATCTAAGTTTATGAGAACGGATACTGAGTTAGGTATAAATAGTAATAAATCGGAAAGGAATCAAATTATAATATGTAATAGAGGGGCGCAACCGCCGATCGTGTCATAAAGGGGGCAGGTAAACTAAACAAGTGACGGGAGGCCGAATGACCAACCACATAAAGGAAGGATATAAACGTATCATTTACAGGACAATGGCCAGACATATCAGAGGAAAGGGCGTATAAAGAGAAATGGCAAAATAAGTGAAAGTGTAACGTGTCATAGAAGGGGCGGGAGGTACAACCCATGTCAAGAAAAAAGCGGGTAGTACAAACAGATCATAGAAAAACCGCATCATATATGGATGTAATATAAAGGACAGATGGCCAGCTTAACGGGGTATGAAGAAAGAGAAAAATCGCCAAAGAAATATAACGAGGCAATTAGCCAAGCATACAATGAATATAAGAAAATTGCATATAAGAAAATTGCATAAAAAGTGTGTGAATCTTCATGATAAATGTCACTAAAATAGAGAACATTATATCTACATATATAGGGAAATTGTGCAGATATAATATAAAGTGCATATCAAAGCCCTAGGGGGTTTAAGAGGTGAGTAACCCAATCATATAGAATCAAAGCCAATAAGGCCAGTGAGTAATCAAAACGTATCTTAAAAGTGAAAAGGGGGGAAGGAAATTGTAATATTATTAATTAGATCATAAATTGAAAATACATAATAAATATAAGGTATTTTTACAGTTATAGATAAATTCAGTACAATCAAGATCACTACAAAAAACATGATACATATATACATGCATATAAAATCATACACATAAATCACTATAAGATTGATTTCTATCAGTGTATCATTATCTTAGATTAACAACACTTTAAACGCCAGTTCATATATAGTGCCATCCCCCCAAGACCATGAGGCAATTACGCCCGTCCATATACAGGAAGGTAATGTGAGACAGTGGGGAAAGGGAAGTGACAATCTGAGGAAGTGAGCTGAATCAGAGCATATAGTGAACCATGGTCAAAGACTGAATCGCACCAGACATGAGGGCACTAGATATAATTAATGTGAGTAAGATTATATACAGATATATGCATGTACATAATTGTACACAGAATAAGTTCATTCAAGTTCATTTTTCTCTTTCTTCATACCCCGTTAAGCTGGCCATCTGTCCTTTATATTACATCCATATATGATGCGGTTTTTCTATGATCTGTTTGTACTACCCGCTTTTTTCTTGACATGGGTTGTACCTCCCGCCCCTTCTATGACACGTTACACGTTACACTTTCACTTTCACTGACCAACTGTCAGCTGGATAATATAGAAATTGAAGGTAAAAAAAAAGTTAGGTTGAAATCCTCGTTTTCATTAAAAAGTTTTTGTTGAATCATTTTTAAAATGACATACAGGAGAGCAGGATAATACGTAATATAGCCAAAGATTGGGAGCATGGAGGAGACGTCTTTAGTCAGCAATTCAACTTATGCTCCAGTCTGTACGAGGAAAGAGGGAATACATCATCTACACTTTATATCTCCTGATATGTTTCCCCTTATTATCTCCAGTAATTGTATTATTACATCGGATTCTTTATGATGTTACATCATCATCTTCTCCCCATTCAGGTCCCTACAATATTAGATCCTCTCAGTGGAGATCTATATAAGAGAATTCTCCTGATTGCCCCGTGAAGGATGGATATGGACAGGGACAAGATGGTGGAGAGGATATTACACCTCACCCTAGAGATCCTCTTCCGGCTTACTGGAGAGGTGAGAGATTCTGATGACGTCACATTACACCATTCTTATCTATGGGAATAACAGATGGACAGAACTGGAGAGGTGAGGACTCTGGAAATGTCTGGAGTGAGATTTATTACTGTGTCTCTCCATAACCAGGATTACACAGTAGTGAAGAAGACCTCTAGTGAGCGCTGTCAGGACCCTGTGTCTGAGGGATTGGGAAGACCCCTGAGCCCAATCACAGGGCTTCCACCTCACCCCCCGATACATGAGGACATCAATGACCAGAAGATCCTAGAACTCACCTACAAGATGATTGAGCTGCTGACTGGAGAGGTGACACTGCTGGGAATGCTGGGACATTATACAGTAACGCTATGAAGGGATCAGGGGATGACGGTATCATTGTATGTGTCAGGTTCCTATAAGGTGTCAGGATGTCACAGTCTATTTCTCCATGGAGGAGTGGAAGTATTTAGAAGGACACAAAGATCTGTACAAGGACGTCATGATGGAGGTTCCCCAGCCCCTCACATCACCAGGTAATAGACAGGACTAAATACACACTACCTATAATTATCTGTACGTAAGGAATTAATTAAGTCCCTGTATGTGTTTCCTCCAGGTCTATCCAGTAAGAGGACAACACCAGAGAGATGTCCCCGTCCTCTTCTCCCACAGGACTGTAAACAAGAAGATCCCGATGTTCCTCAGGATCATCAGGTAGATGGAGAGAAGGTGCCATGAAATCTCCCTATGATGTGTAGATGGCTGTGAAGGTCTTGTGTTCAGTCTTGTTTTATCCACCAGTATTATATGTTTTATACTTGTGTAATGAGAGCGGTGGAGATGGCAGGATTAGAGCTAAAATAATTTAAAAAAGCCGAATGCAGTTCCTCTTATTTTCATACACAGCCAAGAGAAGTGCACGGCTGAGGGCTGCAGCCTGTAGCTGTATGCTTTATCTGTGCTGTGGGTATTATATTACAGGGGACCCTATGTCAATTTTTATTTATTTTTCACCATGATAGAACTGCAGACAGGGTCTTTGATTGTAAGCAGTCAAAAGCTGTCACACATGCTGGGGGCGTGTCTGACTGCAACCAATCAGATGGCGGGACTTCTGGTGGGCGGGAACAGCTGTGCATATGGATGAGCGATAATGAGCGGCCCCGGAAGTAATTACAGCTGCGCCGGAGACTCAGCTAGTATAGCGTGCTTGCTCCAATCCCCCTATCCCTTCTACCGCTATTTTTATGTGTCGAATTCTGGTCCCCACAGACTTATATGAAGACCGGCGTCCAGCCAGATATCTGGTATCCATTCCGGACTGGAACCATCTTTTTTTGTTTGTTTTTTTTAAATCCGATAAAAAACCCGTTGATCCCGCATATCTGCAAGTCTGCCCATCACTAGTAGACGGCTGTGAAGGTCTTGTGCTCAGTCTTGTTTTATCCACCAGTATTATATGTTTTATAGTTGTATAATGAGAGCGGTGGAGATGGCAGGAATAGAGCTAATCATAGATGTGACTTCTCCATCTGTCTGTGACTTTTACAATATTTGTTTCAGGGTGAAGATCTGACCCATATTAATACTACAGAGATATATGTGAGGGGTGATGAGTGGTGTAAAGAGGAGATTCCTACATATGGCTACCCAGGTGAGTAGTGACCAGTAAATGCAGAGAAGTCACAGATTCTTCTCAGTCACCGGCTGTGGCTGCTTTATAGGTGGTGTTGTGTAGACATCATAATTGTGTGATCACCATTTTGCCGCTAGACTATAACACTTTCTTCTATCCAGATTTGTTCAAATTACTTTGGGCACTGAAAGCCCTTTTTCTATAGAGCTTACAACATGGAGGATCCACTTCCCTTAGATTAATAAAATTCTGAACATTTCCTGCTGCAAAAGCAACTAACAGTGTATATAGAATGTGCTGACAAGTTAGTTAATCACTTGAAGAAAAATATTATGATGGGCCTCTATGACAAAATGGAGGTTCATGATGCTGTTACTTTCCTAGAATCCTCATATCTTTATATGAATGAATCTACCTTTTCCTTTTCTTTTTCTTTTTTTCTGTGGTGCTGAATGTGCTCATATTGTCTCTACACGACCGATCCAGTCTTTGTGGCCAAAACTTTGCATTAAAGGGTTATTTCCATCTACAATAACCTATTTCAATATGTAGCAGGCGTAATAATAATGATATTATCATATACCTGCAATTAGAAATAGAACAAATGTGGAGACAGAACAGGACACCATAGTATTCGTATATGACTACAACCCAAATTAGAAATTGTTTAGAACAAGAGGACTAGGGGTTATAGTAGTCAGTCATAAACATGGCTCAAAGTACAAAAATCACATATAACCTATTAGAAAAAGTTTTATTAAGGACACATATTACAACAAGAGGTAAAATTTCAATATATAAAAGACGACTTGGTGAAATTCAGGTATACATAGGGAGTCTCTGAAGAAAAACAAAGGGCAAAATACAAACTGCGAGAAAGAGATAACCCAAATTTAAATGGGTATTAATAGGTCAATCAAACGGTAATCCACAAACCTCATACACACCAAATAGGCAGTAAGGATCCCTTATAGAGAGCAAAAAAGTGCCTGGTACATTACATCAATAAACATATTAACATAAGGGTATCTCTAAATGGATCATGATGCTAGATGTCAATCCCAAACCACCATGATCCTAAGTAGAGTTGAATGATGTTCGAGGTTCACCAATTTCATGTTCGAGTGATTTTCGGGGGTGCTCGAGATCGAACTCGAGCTTTTTGCTAAAAGCTCGACAGTTCGAGTTACGTTCGAAAACTGTTCGATCACCAAAAGGTGGCTTTTTACAGCAACAGTGTGCAGGGAGCCATCGCTGGCAGCCTGCAGTAAACTGGTAACCAAGGTAAATATTGGGTATCCAAGCAAAACGCTTTGCTTAGTAACCCGATATTTACCCTGGCTATGTGTGCAGGGAGCCAACACTTCCCCCGCTCTACTCCGCCCTCTCCTGCACTCAGCATGTACACAAACACACTGACACTCACCTGTCCCCAGCCATGCAGTCCCCAACACTGACGTCCTCAGCGCCACATGCCCCACTCGGCTCCACCCACCTCGCACTCCGCTGCCTGCACACATGGCACCACTCGGCTCCACCCACCTCGCACTTTGCCGCCGCACACATGGCCCCACTCGGCTCCACCCACCTCGCACTCCACTGCCCGCATACATGGCCCCGCTCGGCTCCACCCACCTCGCACTCCGCTGCCCACACACATGGCCCAACTCGGCTGGCTCCACCCACCTCGCACTCCGCTGCCCGCACACAAGACCCCACTCGGCTCCACCCACCTTGCACTCCGCTGCCCGCACACATGGTCTCACTCAGCTACACCCACCTCGCACTCCGCTGCCTGTATACAATACCACGCTCGGCTCCACCCACCTCACACTCCGCTGCCCGCACACATGGCCTCACTCGGCTCCACCCACCTCGCACTCCGCTGCCCGCACACATGGCCCCGCTTGGCTCCACCCACCTCGCACTCCGCTGCCTGCACATATGGCGTCACTCGGCTCCACCCACCTCGCACTACGCTGCCCGCACACAACCCGCGATACTTGGTTGTGAAGGCGGCGGTCATTGAACTCAGTGACAGCTCTGCTATCAGGAGTGCAGCGATCACCGCAGGTAATGTACCTCGCTATCCTCCTGACAGCAGCACTTGTCATCCCCTGCAGTGTCCTGGGCTGACCTATTGATGTTAGCTCAGGTCACTGCATTGCTCTCCCAGCCAATATGGAACATTCTGTTCTTCATTGACTGGGACATTGACTATGCTATGGATCGTCATGGGAACCCCTTGGATTACACCAGACCTGGATTTGTTTTTATTTCTAATAAATTGGTGACAGATGGAATGTTTTGGGGAGTGTTTTTTCAAATAAAAATGTGTTTGTCGTCTATTTTTTTTTTTTTTTTTATTACTGACTGGGTTTATGATGTCGGGTATCTGATAGACGCGTGACATCACTAACCCCAGGGCTTGATGCCAGGTGACATTACACAACTGGTATTAACCCCATATATTACCCCATTTGCCACCGCACCAGGGCAACGGGATGAGTTGGGGCAAAGCACCAGGATTGGCACATCTAATGGATGCACCACTTCTGGAGCGGCTGCGGTTTGCTATTTTTAGGCTGGGGAAAGTCCAATAACCATGGACCTCCCTCGTCTGAGAATATCAGACCCCAGCTGTCTGGTTTACCTTGGCTGGTGATCCAATTTTGGGGGAACCCCACGTGTTTGTTTTTTTTTGTAATTATCTATTTAATTTTTTAATTTAAAATAACAGCGTGGGGGGCCCTCAGTTTTGGATTGCCAGCCAAGGTGAAGCTGCCAGCTGTGGTCTGCAGGCTGCAGCCGTCTGCTATACCGTAGCTGGCTATCAGAAATAGGGGGAACCCCTCGTCATTGTTTTTTTTTTTTAAATGTATTTATTTTTTTGGCTAAATACAAGGCTAACCACCCCTTAGTGCCACATGAAAGGCACCAAAGGGTGCAAAATTACAAAATGCAGGAGAGTGGGACATTATGTGTCTTTCTGCCATTATAATGACAGAAAAGACTGATATGAAGTGCACAAGCACAGGAAAATCACCAAAGCGCTCTACGCTGTGAAAAGCAGTAGAAAATGGCACTGGAGTGAACATGTTTCCGCCTCATGTAGGTTGAAGCTATGGATCCTAGGTAAATTTATGTTTTTTCCCTCCTTCAGTTTTTTTGCAGTACGCAACAGAAAGGGAAGGCACACGGATGACAAACGGATGACATATGGACCGTATACGGAACGGAAACGGATGCCACACGGATGCACTCGTGAAAAAAACGGACCGTTTTTTGCGGACTGCAAAAACGGATTGGTCGTGTGAATGTAGCCTTATTCTGATCTGCCGTTTATAAACAGCAGTCAGAAATAAGTGAATAGCTCCCCCCAGCGTCAGAAAATCTACGGGATTTCAGGGGGTAGCTGAGACCCTGGAGATCATGATTCAGGCCGTTTTTTCCGGTCCCCGCTCACGTGATCACCAGTATACACTGTATACCGATGATCACGTTACAGTAAATGACAGTGCCAGTAAAAAATTATTTATCTCCCATCTGGCATGAACAAACATGTCAGATGGGAGATAAATCTCCTCCCCGGTCCCCTTCGGTTCCCCGATGTCACCAAAGTGCCACCCCTCCCCCCTCCCGAAAATCCAAGTTGGCCGCGCGCACAGCAGCGCCCCGGCCGCATTCACCCTACTCCTCTGATTTCTGTCGCATGTGCCATGACACATGCGACAGAAAACTCCTCCCCAGGCCCTGCCAGGTCACCTCTATAAACCCACCGGTGTTCCCTGGTGTCCCACGATATCTGTGCAGCATTGATCCCCCACGGCCCCCTCCTTCACAATAGACGCTGCCACATGCGCGGTCCGGCTGTCAGCTCAGCTTCCTGTTGTTCAGACACAGTGAGTGGCGGTAACCATGCATCTGGCAGCTACTGCAATGCCCTGCTAATGAGGTAAGGAACATAGTTGATCAGAAGAGCTATACTACATTTCCAAATGGAGGTATTTGATTTTATAGTTGCCCTGCTGAACGACTACCAAACATGAGAGTCCGTTATACGCCACAAGAAAACATGTCTAAATAGCGAGCTCTGTTGTTTAGTATTCATTCAGCTGGATAACTGGACTTAAAGGGGTGTTCCATCTCCAAGATCCTATCCCCAATATATAGTAGGTGGAATAGTAATAATATTAGGACATACCTTTATTAGCAAATTTAGTATAGTTCTCCTGATTAGGCATACCCTTACCTCTTGAGCAGGGCATTGCAGCTTTGATAGCAACAGTTACGACATGGACTTTGCTGCTGTGGACCCGGGGAGAGTGTGTGCAGATTCATTGCACACACACTCCTCACATGGAGGGTCTGCACTCCTAGGTAATGGGGGATACATTCCCTGAGCATGTCACCCCATATTCTGGACGGTCCAGAGTCATCGTGGGATCCCCTTATTTTTTTTTCCTTACAATAAATTGGTGAAAGAGGGAATGTTTTGGGGAGTGTTTTTTCAAATAAAAGTTTTTTTGTCTATTTTTTTTGTTACCCGACATCACAAACTGTGAGTACTATGTGATAGACGCCATGACATCACAAACTGCTGGGCTTGATGTCAGGTGACCTTACAGCTAGTATCAACCCCATTTATTACCCCGTTTGCCACTGCACCAGAGAACGGGATGAGCTGGGGTGAAGCGCCAGGATTGGCGCGTCTAGTGGATTCGCCACTTTTGGGGCACCTGCGGCCTGCTATTTTTAGGCTGTGCAGGGCCAATAACTATAGACCTTCCCACCCTGAGAATACCAGACCACAGCTGTCCGCTTTACCTTGGCTGGTGATCCAATTTGGGGGGGACCCTACTTTTTTTTTTTGTAACTATTATTATTTATAAAATAATTATAAAAAAGAGCCTGGGGTGACCTCCACATTGGATCACCAACCACGGTAAAGCTGCCAGCTGTGGTTTTTAGGCTACAGCCGTCTGCTTTACCCTAGCTGGCTATCAAAAATGGGGGGACCCCACATCATTTTTTTTCTAACTATTTTTTTAAATAAAAAAAATTAATGGGCTTCCCTGTATTTTGATTGCCAGCCAAGGTAACGCCAGGCAGATGGGGGTGGCAACCTGTAGCTGTCTGATTTATCTGCGCTGAGAATCAAAAATACCGCGGAGCGCTACGTCATTTTTTTAATGATTTATTTTTACAGTACTGTCATGTCAGGCAATCAAAATACAGGGAAGCCCATTTTTTTTTAAATAAATAATTAAAAAAAATATATATATGGCCTCCTGCTGCATTTTTTGTATTGCTAGCTAAGGGTAATCCAAGCAGCTACTGGCTGCTAACCCCCACTGCTTGGTGTTACCTTCACTGGCAATGGAAAATCCAGGGAAGCATTTTTTATTTTTTTGCCAAAAAACTAAAAAAAAAAATGACGAGCTTTTCCATATTTTTGTATGCTAGCCAGGTACAGCAGGCAGGTACGGCTGCCCCCAACCCCCAGCTGCCTATTTGTACCCGACTGGGAACTAAAAATATAGGCAAGCCCTTTTTTAATTATTTCATGAAGTTCATGAAATAATTAAACAAAAAACCAACGTGAGCTTCGCCCCATTTTTGTGTCCATCCAGGTACAACTAGGCAGCTGGGGATTGGAATCCGCAGCACAGGTTGGGCCGAGGTTTCTGGGCGCCTCTGCTGCGAATTGCAGTCCGCAGCTGCCCCAGAAAATGGTGCTTTCATAGAAGCGCCATCATCTGGCACTGTATCCAACTCTTTCAGCTGCCCTGGTGACGGTGGCTCACTGGGTAATTGAGTTAATACTAGCTTTGTTTTACTAGCTAGTATTAAGCCAGAGATTCTTTAATGTCAGGCAAGTTTGACCCGGCCATTAAGAATCTCCAATAAAGGGTTAAAAAAAGACACTACACAGAGAAAAAATACTTTAATAGAAATAAATACACAGACACAGTTAGAGACTCCATATTTATTACTCCCTGTCAGCCCTCCACGATCCTGCTCTTCTGTCTACTTGCTCGTTCAACCCATGCAGCTCTGCTACATCAGCAGCCCTGCATGGGAGAAAGACGCTGCTGCCCGTGCAGTCTTTTCTCTCCGTAAGTGATCAGAGAGAGGCTGCAGGCTGTAAGCAGTGCTCCGATCACGTGATTCCCGCTGCCGCTGCGTGCTGTAAGCGGTGACGTCACCGCTGACAGTTGGGTAAATAGCGGCATCGGGAATCACGTGATCGGAGCACCGTTGCTATAGTAATGGCAACGGTGCTCCGATCTTGTGATTCCCGATGACCCTATTTACCGGCTGTGACAGCTAGTCCCTGCATGTGGCTGACTCTGTAAAGAGCGTCCACATGCAGGAACGGGGAGTCGACCATGTATCAGAGCATTTCGCCGGTACACGGACATGCTCAATGGAGCACCGCGTACCGGAGATGCACTGACAGGTCCTAGCATGACGTCATAGCCATGTGACAGTCTGTAGCCAATGAGATATAATATACACGTGACTGGTCACATGCTATTTTGACGTCACGATAGGTCCTATCATCAGTGCTGGTTACCGGGAGGACGCAGCGATTATCAGAAGGAATAGCGGCGGGAGACAGAGTGTAGGACGCGTTACGGGGACAGGTAAGTGTTATGGCAATGTTTATTAACTGTATGTGTACATTTAGAATGCGTTTTTATGTGTTTGTGATTGCCTCTCATGGTTTTCAATGGGGTTCGAGAGTTTCGTCGAGCGGCTCGCCGAACCGAACTCGAATGCGGCCTCCGTTCGACGAACCAAACTCGAGCCTCTAGAGGCTCGCTCATCTATAATACTAAGCCTATCAGTCCATAGAGTTCCAGGGGTCCCTGAGGAATTTCACGAAACGTGCGCATCGGGGCACGTTGCTCTGGGCATTTTACTGACATGGGTGAGTTTATTTGTCATATTTTTGGCACGTTTGTTTAGGGGTAATTTTCTCTGGAACATACATTACCATGTATTATGGTCAACCAAAGGACACCACCTTTTTCTTTTTATTTGAGGCAAAAAATGTTGGGCATACAAATTTGTTTCGGCCACCATGAGATTTAAGAAATTCTCAGAGAAAAAGACTTTGAAAAAGTCAATATATGTGAGGCCGGCAGTGTCAAACTGGCTATTTGATTGGGCCACAAAATCAGGAATCTGTGGCTCATAATCTTCAGGGTGGTGGAGTGGGGTCCATGGGGGGTCACTAGTGGTGGGTTGGGGTCAGTAACTGTGGGCGGTGGCTTATTTGGTGTCTCTGGGCATCTGAGAGGAAAAAATAAAGCAAGATTGGATGCCCTCCCTAACTATCAGTGTCTGAGTCAAGTGTGTGTGTGTGTGTGTGTGTGTTTTTTGTTGTAAACTTTTTTATTTATTAGAATAGAAGAAAAGAATATAGAAAGAAAAATATAAAAACCAAAATAGAAAACAAAATATAAAAATTTGGTGCAATAAAAAAATTTCCAAACGGACATCAGTAAAAAAAAAAAAAGTACTGAGCGCCCACAACTGACACTGGCTCTGACTATATTCAGTAAAAAATACTGTAGTAGACGACGATTACTACAGTGTATTTTTACGGTCCCTAATTTAGCCGATCAACTAATCTAAATTATTATTTTTATTTGATTCTTATTTTACGGTTTCTGGAAACCAACAACCGGATGCCGAGCAGTGATGTGTGTCACTGATCAGTGCTCGTCTGCTGCAGAAAGCACGCATGGATGTGGTGAAAAACGGGAGAAAAAATGGACTGGAACAAAATAACAAAGTCCTAAGTCAAAAGCAAGCATGGATGCCGATCAGTGATGTGTGTCACTGATCAGAGCTTAGCACACGAATGTGGTGCAAAAAAAACCTGCCAAAACTTGCATGATTAAGTACTGATCAGCAATCAAGTACTGATTAGGGCTTGGCGACAGAAGGAGGACGGGGAAGAGGTTAGAGAGAGGGGGAAAAGGTGGAAAAGAGGGATCAGAGTAGGTTAGAAAAAAGAAGGGCACAGGAACCGGTCAGGAAGAGGAAAACAATTTTCACAAGGCAGCAGCAGTGTTGGCACAGGCCTAAAAACGCTAGTGGTACCACAAATCCCAGCAGATCTGCAGCAGAGCAACACTGTGACTGATCTACTCAAATTTTCAAGCAGGAATGAGGTGGAGCAGAGCAGTCACTGGGGGTTCAGACCACATCTTTGCTTTCTGATTAGTGCGATCTCGTCATCGTCCGATTGCTCCAATCAGCTCTGAGGCTGGTGACGTCGCTGTTGCCAGAATAAAACATATGATCTGTGCTGTTATTGCACCAATCATAGCTGCACCTGAATGTTTCAGGCATGAAACATTGAAATAGCTGTGATTGGCTGTTCAGAATTGAACAGCCAATCACAGCGATCATAGCTACGGGGGAGCTGTGTAAACCCCTGTGACATGGAGTCCTGGTACCATGCTGTCAGAGACAGCAGGAACCTTTTTATACAATCAACATTGCCCCAGTCATGGTGGCCACATGATTGCCAGGACGTACACATAATATGTCCAAGATCGGGAACTCCTCGTATGGGTCCGTTTAATGTCGTCATAGGGTTTCGGTACACTCCAACGCTCAGAAGTGAGAGGGAGATTTGACTTTGGGAGAGCGGATTTTGCTGGATTGGTTTCTGGAAGCCATGTTGCTTTTCATGCATTTATGAGCTACTTATAATGTGGAGCCCTCTGATTTTCCATTCAGAAATGAGGGCTAGTTATAATTTTTGCCTACATATTTTTTCATAATTCTTATTCCAATATATTGGAGACAGAATGAACTAACCATTGAACACCATACTTTACTAGTTCATGTTATGAGGTTTTTTAGTAAATTGAACTGTAATTATCTTACTGAAAAAATTTTGCTACATAACTTGCCATTTCTAAGGACATTTAAAGTAGAAATGTACAAAAATATTAATTTCAAAGATGTTTCGTTAAAAAATAATAATTAATTTCATTATTGGCAGATGACTGTACCAGAAGATCAGAGGGACAACTAACATCTTCATCTTTTACATCAGATGACCTTAAGATCACACAGGATACAATTGAAGTAAATTTCACGACTTCAGATATCCCATCATCCCTTCACAGCAAAGATCTATCATCTGATCCTATGAGACAGGTCCGATGTTCCGAATTATTACAGACTACTAAGAAAAATAAAAGTCACAAAACAGGCTTTAAAAAACAAACTGCTTTTACAGCAAATAAGCTAATTTCACATTCAGAGTATGGAAATAGTTTTCCCCTCAAAACATTTTTTGTTAAACATCAAAAAATTCACACAAAGGAGAATAGATTTTCTTGTTCCAAGTGTGGGAAATATTTTAACAGGAAATCAGAACTTGTTATGCATGATAGAATTCATACTATGGAGAAAACATATTCATGTTCAGAATGTGGGAAATGTTTTCAACAGAAATCATGTCTTGTTAATCACAAGAGAATTCACACAGGGGAGAAACCATATTCATGTTCAGACTGTGGGAAATGTTTTGTACAGAAATCACACCTTCTTAGACACCAGAAAACTCACACAGGGGAGAAGTCTTTTTCATGTTCGGAATGTGGGAAATGTTTTGTACGGAAAGATATCCTAGTTAGACACCAGAGAACTCACACAGGGGAGAAGCCGTATTCATGTTCAGAATGTAGGAAATGTTTTTTACATAAGTCAAATTTTATTATACATAAGAGAAGACACACAGGGGAGAAGCCTTTTAGATGTAGAGAATGTGGGAAATGTTTTGTACAGAAATCAAATCTGGTTGAACACCAGAGAACTCACACAGGGAATAAGTCTTTTAGATGTACAGAATGTGGAAAAAGTTTTGTACAGAAATCAAATCTTGTTACACATCAGAGAATTCACACAGGGGAAAAGCTTTTTTCATGTTCAGAATGTGGAAAATGTTTTACACATAAATCATTTCTTCTTAAAACATCAGAGAACTCACACAGGGGAGAAGCCTTTTTCATGTCCAGAATGTGGAAAATGTTTTGTACATAAATCAAGTTTTCTTAGACACCTGAAAACTCACACAGGTGAGAAGCCATTTTCATGTTCAGAATGTGAAAAATATTTTGTAAAGAAATCAAATATGGTTGAACACCAGAGAAGTCACACAGGCGAGAAGCCTTTTTCATGTTCAGAATGTGGGAAACGTTTTGCACGTAAATCAATTTTTCTTACACATCAGAAAACTCACACAAAGGAGAAACCTTTTTCATGTTCAGAATGTGGAAAGTGTTTTGTACAGAAATCTCATCTTATTACACATCAGAAAATTCACACAGGGGAGAAGCCTTTTTCATGTATAGAATGTGGGAAATGTTTTGTAAAGAAATCAAATATGGTTGAACACCAGAGAAGTCACACAGGGGAGAAGCCTTTTTCATGTACAGAATGTGGAAAATATTTTGTAAAGAAATCAAATCTTATTTCACATCAGAAAATTCACACAGGGGAGAAGCCATATTCATGTTCAGAATGTGGGAAATGTTTTGTACGTAAATCATTTCTTCTGACTCATCAGAAAACCCACACAGAGGAGAAACCTTTTTCATGTTCAGAATGGGGGAAATGTTTTGTGAAGAAATCAAATATGGTTGAACACAAGAGAAGTCACACACAGGGGAGAAGCCTTTTTCATGTACAGAATGTGGAAAATATTTTGTGAAGAAATCTCATCTTGTTACACATCAGAAAATTCACACAGGGGAGAAGCCTTTTTCATGTTCAGAATGTAGAAAGAGTTTTGTAGAGCAATTTCACCTTATTAGACACCACAAACGTCATACAGGGAAGAGGTTTTTTTACTGTTGAGAATGTTGGAAATATTTTAACCAGAAGTCAGATCTTATGATACACCAGAGAATTCACACAACGAAGAAGCCATACTGATACCTAGATTTTGAAACCTGAATTACTGGAAAATCATATTTTGTTTACCATCAAAAATAAATCACACTGGTAAAATGATATATTTTCTAAACAGATTGTTCAAAAAACATGAGCCTGTTGTATAATTTAATGAGAAAGGGAAATTACTTTAGAACTAATTGTATTTTTTTGAACTATAAGAAACTTTGAACAAGAAAAAAAATCTTCCTAATAAGTGAGTGCCTCTTATAGTTCAGATGCAGCTTTATGTGATGGAAGAGAACGCTGAGAAAGTGTCCCTCCTGATCACTGAGAGAATTGCTCTTTCTCCTCCTGCCCCACACTGATCTATGTGATCGGTGCCGAGCAGGAGACAAAGCTACTGTTACCTACACAGAGGCTTCACGTCCTGAGTGAGCAGAGGAAGAACCTTCCACCTGACTAGCTCCAGGGTCTTTCAGGTCATGAAATCAATCACGTAACCCCGAAGGAACTGTAAAATGGGTGTCATGAGGCGTGACAAGGTAACTTGGAACAGGGGCACCTATACTGGCCCTAGGGCTAGGGTGTCTCTCTAATTGTCCCTGTTCCCAAAGATACGTCTAATGTTTGGGCCGCCTTCCTAACCCTAGGTCCTGAATAGCCCTGGTTTATACAACCGGCAAGAACTGGGACAGGTGTTGTTTTAGCCCACATAATAAGAGAGAAAAAGAAGGTGTGCGATGGGATCACCGACAGAATACTATCTAATAAAAATATATAATCTTATTGACAAATAGTAGCAAAACACCAAACAACACGTGTTAAAAACATTTAAAAACACTCAAAGTGAACAAAATAACTGGGGTTGCAAAAAATAATGCAAAAAATCCGTGTTATTTCCTCCTCCAATTATATGCAATATATATACAAAAATGCAATGTGGGCGATAAACAAGAATACAAGGCACTCCGTAAATAGCAAACATGTATAGGCAGAGTTATAAAAAACAAGTACAGAAAAACATGAGGACAACAATATTTAATCTAACAATATGCTGATAAATACCAACTCTGCAGATATAATAAGAAACGAAGGTAGCCAAAAATGGACCCACATAGGTGTAATTAGATCGCCATGTTGGAGGACACCCTATATTCCCTGAGGAAGCCACCATTTGGGGGGGGGGGTACTTTTCTTTCCTTCTGCCAACATGGCGATCTAATAACACTCTGTGGGTCCAATCTTGGCTACCTTCATTTCTTATATATGCAGGGTTGGTATTTATCAGCATATTGTTTGCTTAAATATTGTTGTCTTCATGTTTTTCTGTACTTGTTTTATATAACTCTGCCTATAGTTCTTTGCTATTTACGGAGTGCCTTGTATTCTTGTTTATGGCCCACATTGCTTTTTTGTACATATATTGCATATAATTGGAGGAGGAAATAATACTATTAATACTAATAATATTGTTTTGCAACCCCAGTTATTTTGTTCACTTTTTTTTGTGTTTTTAGTTTCAACGATTTTTATTGAAAGGTTCAGAGAGTAGATAGACAATTTACAACAATTTAAAGAATGCATTAGATGGAGCCCATATGTAACATAATATATGAAATAACATATAAATCATACATCGTGAGGCTAGATAAGCGAATATTATTTCGTATAGCCCTGCATAGAATATAATCCTCGAAACCGCTCAATTTTTAACATTAGAAGAGCTACTGGAGATATTTTATCTCCAAAGAATAGAGTAAAGAAAAAAGAACTAATAACAAGTCAGAATTATCTTAAGAGAAACTGGTGTCACTACTATCAAATCTATACACCTCGTCTTGTTGGGTAGCTTGTCATACATAGTGTGCCTAATGGATCTACTGTGGATCACTACATGTCACAGGGATATAGAAATGGTGTTGGTCATAGAAGATGGCATTTGTGACTGTACCCAAGGGTCCCAAACCGTATGAAACAATTCTACTGTGTCTGACCTGATTGCCTCTAATTTTTCGAATAACATGTTATCGACTTTTTGTATATCTGCGGAGACAGAGTGGAGGATTTCCTTTGGCTGGCAAAATAAATTTTGGTGGCTAAAGTGATGACGCTTATCAATCTGTGACAGTGGTTATTTGCCATGGTTGGTCTATTATTGAAAAGCAGGACCTCCGGGGAACTTATATTTTGACTATCACAGAAATTGTGATTAATGGATCCGACTTCCCTCCATAGATTGGAAACTATACGGCAAGTCCACCAATGTGAGCCATGTCCCCTTTCTAGCCACAACCTCGAAAGCAACAGTCAGATGTCTGAGGGTAAATTGCATTAAGGGTTGTTGGAACATAATAGGACCTATGGAAAAGTTTTATGCAAGTCTCAGAGAAGGAGACCTGGTTGCTACCCCGAGTGAGGTCTACATAACATTTGTTCCACTGTTCCAGTGTCATGGAGAACCCTAGATCCTCCTCCCATTGGTCCATTATCTTCAGTTTAAGATCAATTCTATCGATAGCCTATTCATAGTGTTATATATCAAGGAAATGGTGCCCTTTCCTCCCGGAGCAAAGATGCAACCTTTTTCCAAGGCTGTCGGGGCTAGGGACCTTCGCTCTCCCAGTAGGGAACAAACAAAATTAAAAACTTGTTCAATTCTAAAATTTTCATCCCGTGGAGGTTCAAACCGTTCTTTGAATTCCACCTTAGAGTAAAAAGAGTGTAAATAAGTTAGATGTCTTAGCTTGGATACCCCTCTTTGTTTCCACCAATTGAAGTCTCTAGAATCTACACCTGGGATAAACATGGGATTATTGAAGAGGTTAAATAGGGGGGAAGGGTTTGACTGTAGTTTAAATTGGAACCTGTTGGATCTCCAAAGTGCAATCATTGTATATGAAATTGGGGCTAATTCTGCCAACTTACGGGGTAGAGGGCCAGTCATCTATATTGGGCTATTTAGTGTGTAGGGTGCTAGTAATGTGTTTTCAAGTGTGACCCATCTAGGAGATTTGCAACCCATCTCAGTTGTTATTTTAGCTAGTATGGCTGCTTTGTAGTATAGAGACAAGTTAGGTAGGGAGATTCCGCCCCATTTCCTCTGCCGAAATAAGATTTGTTGGGCAATCCTTACCCTTTTGCTGTTCCAAATAAATTTAGAGATTTCCTGATTAACGTTTTTTAATCATGCTTTGAGGCAAGAATATAGGTAGAGCCCGGAACAGATCTAAAAATCTTGGAAGTGTGGTCATTTTGACAGCATGGGTTCTGCCTAAAATTGAAATGGTAGGGTGTAGAGATGAGCGAACTGGTCCCGGTTCGGCTCGAGGCCGGTTCGCCGAACGGGGGTTCCGTTCGAGTTCGGCTCGTCGAACGTTCGACGAACCGAACTCTAACGTATAGGCTATAATGGGAGGCAATCACAAACACATAAAAATGCATTATAAATGTACACAAACAGTTAATAAACATTGCCATAACACTTACCGGTTCTCGCGATCCCTTCTGCACTCTGTCTCCTGCCGCTATTCCATCCGATGATCGCTGAATCCTCCCGGTGACCTGCACTGCCAGCAGAGAAGCAGGACCTATCGTGACGTCAAAATAGCCATGTGACCAGTCACGTGGCTATTATCTCATTGGCTACAGACTGGTCACATGACTATGACACGTCATGTAGGACCTGCGAGTGCATCTCTCCGGTACACGGTGCACATATGTGTATCGCCGTGTACCGGCGACATGCTCTAGCACACGGTCGACTCCCCGTTCCGTTAGGGACCGGCTGACACAGCCGGTCATTAACGGAGATCACCGTTGCCATAGCAACGCAGTTAGCGGTGACGTCACCGCTAACCGCGGCTCCGAGAGCACCGTTGCTATGGTAACGCGTCTGTCAGCGTTACTGCTAGCAGCCAGCACTGATCACTCACGGAGTGAAGGCTGTACGCTGCTTCCCGATTGTAGTGAGCATTGTAGTGAGGATGGAGGTTCCCCAGCCCCAAGTGATGAGCTGGTGAATCTCATCCTCACTACAATCGTCACTACTACTACACTAGAAAGAAAGAAGACAGAAGAGCAGGATCGTGGAGGGCTGACAGGGGGTAATAAAGATGGAGTCTCTAATGTGTCTGTGTATTTATTTCTATTAAAGTATTTTTTCTCTGTGTGGTGTCTTTTTTTTTTAACCCTTTATTGGAGATTCTTAATGGCCGGGTCAAACGTGCCTGACATTAAGAATCTCTGGCTTAATACTGGCTGGTAAAACAAAGCCAGTATTAACTCATGATTACCCAACAAGCCACCCGGCTCCAGGGCTGTTGGAAGAGTTGGATACAGCACCAGATGATGGCGCTTCTATGAGAGCGCCATTTTCTGGGACGGCTGCGGACTGAAATACGCAGCAGAGGCGCCCACAAACCTCGGGCTAACCTGTGCTGCGGATTCCAATCCCCAGCTGCCTAGTTGTACCCGGCTGGACACAAAAATAGGGCGAAGCCCACGTCATTTGTTTTTTTAATTATTTCATGAAATAAGTGAAATAATTAAAAAAAACGGGCTTCCCTATATTTTTGGTTCCCAGCCGGGTACAAATAGGCAACTGGGGGTTGGAGGCAGCCCGTGGCTGCCAGCTGTACCTGGCTAGCATACAAAAATATGGCGAAGCCCACGTCATTTTTTTGGTGGGCAAAAAACTTCTGCATACAGTCCTGGATGGAGTATGCTGAGCCTTGTAGTTCTGCAGCTGCTGTCTGCTCTTCTCCATACAGACAGACAGCAGCTGCAGAACTACAAGGCTCAGCATACTCCATCCAGGACTGTATGCAGAAGTTTTTTGCCCCCTGAAAAAATTATGTGGGCTTCGCCATATTTTTGTATGCTAGCCAGGTACAGCAGGCAGGTACGGCTGCCCCCAACCCCCAGTTGCCTATTTGTACCCGGCTGGGAACCAAAAATAAAGGGAAGCCCTTTTTTTATTATTTCATGAATTTCATGAAATAATTAGAAAACAAATGACGTAGGCTTTGCCCCATTTTTGTGTCCAGCCAGATACAACTAGGCAGCTGGGGATTGGAATCCGCACCACCGGTTGGCCTGAGCTTTCTGGGCCCCACTGCTGCGAATTGCAGTCTGCAGCCACCTCAGAAAATGGCATTTTCATAGAAGCGCCATCTTCTGGCGCTGTATCCAACTCTTCCAGCACCTGCCTGCTATACCTGGCTAGCATACAAAAATATGGCGAAGCTCACGTCCTTTTTTTTTTTGTAGCTTTTTGGCAAAAAAAATAAAAAATGCTTCCCTGGATTTTCCATTGCCAGTGAAGGTAACACCAAGCAGTGGGGGTCAGCAGCCAGTAGCTGCTTGGATTACCCTTAGCTAGCAATACAAAAAATGCAGCGGGAGCCCATATATATTTTTTTTAATTATTTATTTAAATAACTAAAAATAAATTGGGCTTCCCTGTATTTTGATTGCTGGACATCACAGTGCTGTAAAAATAAATCTTTAAAAAAATGACGTAGCGCTCCGTGGTATTTTTGATTCTCAGCGCAGATAAAGCAGACAGCTATGGGTTGCCACCCCCATCTGCCTGCCGTTACCTTGGTTGTCAATCAAAATACAGGGAAGCCCATTAATTTTTTCTATTTAAAAAATAGTTAAAAAAAAAAAATGACGTTGGGTCCCCCCATTTTTGATAGCCAGCTAGGGTAAAGCAGACGGCTGTAGCCTGAAAACCACAGCTGGCAGCTTTACCGTGGTTGGGGATCCAATGTGGAGGTCCCCTCAGGCTCTTTTTTATAATTATTTTATAAATATTAATAATTACACAATAAAAGTAGGGTCCCCCCCAAATTGGATCACCAGCCAAGGTAAAGCGGACAGCTGTGGTCTGGTCTCAGGGTGGGAAGGTCCATAGTTATTGGGCCTTCACAGCCTAAAAATAGCAGGCCGCAGGCACCCCAGACGTGGCGCATCCACTAGATGCGCCAATCCTGGCGCTTCACCCCAGCTCATCCCGTGCCCTGGTGCAGTGGCAAACGGGGTAATAAATCGGGTTGATACTAGCTGTAAAGTCACCTGAGATCAAGCCCAGCAGTTTGTGATGTCATGGCGTCTATTAGATACCCAACATCATAAACTGTCAGTACTAACAAAAACAAAAAATCGACAAAAGAAATTTATTTGAAAAAACAGTCCCCAAAACATTTCCTCTTTCACCAATTTATTGTAAGAAAAAAAATAAAGGGGTCCCACGACGACTCTGGACCGTCTAGAATATGGGGGGGAGACACTCGGGGAACGTATCCCCCATTTTCTAGGAGTGCGGACCCTTCATGTGAGGAGTGTGGGTGCAATGAATCTGCACTCACTCTCCCCGGGTCCACAGCAGCAGAGTCCATGTCGTAATGGTTGCTACCAAAGCTGCAATGCCCTGCTCATGAGGTAAGGGCATGCCTAATCAGGAGAACTACTGTAGAGGAAGCTCTGCTCACTGGTATATAGGTGCTCAGAGGTAATAATAGATAAAATTAGTGAGTAACCTCGGCACTCTATATCTCCCAGACTAAGTCAGTAAGTCACAATGGATAGTAATGCAAAATCACTCTTTATTGGTCCGTATTAAGAAAAAAATTTTTTCATAAGCATATATGTTTTTGTCCAAAACAAGTTACAAATGATGTTTCGGCCTGAGCCTTCGTCAGATTGGACTTATCTGCATGTAATCATGAAAAATGACAATAATCAGTATCACATAAGAGTGAGAGAACAATAACATAAACTCGAACAATGTAGAGGTACAATTGGGATGCAGCAAAAAAATTGCAACACAGCAAGAAATGAAACACATGATACAAATGTCATAATACAGTACAAGTACAATATAGTAATGACAAATATGGGGTCAGAGTAGGCTTAGACAGCTCTGGTACGAAAGAGATGTCAATCATAAAGTAACATGTGCAGTAGGTGTAGAGCTACAGTATGCATGGCAGAGCTAATGGGTAGACCGACCATAGAAAAAGAACGGAGAAAAAGTGGAGAAAAAGTGGAGCATAAGAGGAGAAAAAGTGGAGAAAAAAGTGGAGAAAAAAGTGGAGAAAAAGTGGAGCATAAGAGGAGAAAAAGTGGAGCATAAGAGGAGAAAAAGTGGAGCATAAGAGGAGAAAAAGTGGAGCATAAGAGGAGAAAAAGTGGAGAAAAAGTGGAGCATAAGAGGAGAAAAAGTGGAGCATAAGAGGAGAAAAAGTGGAGAAAAAAGTGGAGAAAAAGTGGAGCATAAGAGGAGAAAAAGTGGAGAAAAAGTGGAGATTAAGAGGAGAAAAAGTGGAGAAAAAAGTGGAGAAAAAGTGGAGCATAAGAGGAGAAAAAGTGGAGATTAAGAGGAGAAAAAGTGGAGAAAAAAGTGGAGCATAAGAGGAGAAAAAGTGGAGAAAAAGTGGAGCATAAGAGGAGAAAAAGTGGAGCATAAGAGGAGAAAAAGTGGAGAAAAAGTGGAGCATAAGAGGAGAAAAAGTGGAGAAAAAGTGGAGAAAAAGTGGAGAAAAAGTGGAGCATAAGAGGAGAAAAAAGTGGAGAAAAAGTGGAGAAAAAGTGGAGCATAAGAGGAGAAAAAAGTGGAGAAAAAGTGGAGAAAAAAGTGGAGAAAAAAGTGGAGATTAAGAGGAGATTAAGAGGAGATTAAGAGGAGATTAAGAGGAGATTAAGAGGAGAATAAGAGGAGAATAAGAGGAGAATAAGAGGAGAATAAGAGGAGAGTAAGTGGAGATTAAGAGGAGATTAAGAGGAGATTAAGAGGAGATTAAGAGGAGATTAAGAGGAGATTAAGAGGAGATTAAGAGGAGATTAAGAGGAGAATAAGAGGAGAATAAGAGGAGAATAAGAGGAGAATAAGAGGAGAATAAGAGGAGAAAAAGTGGAGAAAAAGTGGAGAAAAAGTGGAGATTAAGAGGAGATTAAGAGGAGAATAAGAGGAGAATAAGAGGAGAATAAGAGGAGAATAAGAGGAGAATAAGAGGAGAATAAGAGGAGAAAAAGTGGAGAAAAAGTGGAGAAAAAGTGGAGATTAAGAGGAGATTAAGAGGAGATTAAGAGGAGATTAAGAGGAGAATAAGAGGAGAATAAGAGGATAAAAAGTGGAGAAAAAGTGGAGAAAAAGTGGAGAAAAAGTGGAGAAAAAGTGGAGAAAAAGTGGAGAAAAAGTGGAGAAAAAGTGGAGAAAAAGTGGAGAAAAAGTGGAGAATAAGAGGAGAATAAGAGGAGAATAAGAGGAGAATAAGAGGAGAATAAGAGGAGAATAAGAGGAGATTAAGAGGAGATTAAGAGGAGAATAAGAGGAGAATAAGAGGAGAATAAGAGGAGAATAAGAGGAGAATAAGAGGAGAATAAGAGGAGAATAAGAGGAGAAAAAGTGGAGAAAAAGTGGAGAAAAAGTGGAGATTAAGAGGAGATTAAGAGGAGATTAAGAGGAGAATAAGAGGAGAATAAGAGGATAAAAAGTGGAGAAAAAGTGGAGAAAAAGTGGAGAAAAAGTGGAGAAAAAGTGGAGAAAAAGTGGAGAAAAAGTGGAGAAAAAGTGGAGAAAAAGTGGAGAAAAAGTGGAGAAAAAGTGGAGAATAAGAGGAGAATAAGAGGAGAATAAGAGGAGAATAAGAGGAGAATAAGAGGAGAATAAGAGGAGAATAAGAGGAGAATAAGAGGAGAATAAGAGGAGAATAAGAGGAGAATAAGAGGAGAATAAGAGGAGAATAAGAGGAGAATAAGAGGAGAATAAGAGGAGAATAAGAGGAGAAAAAGTGGAGAAAAAGTGGAGAAAAAAATGGAGAAAAAGTGGAACACCCTTTGGTACCTTTCATGTGGCACTAAGGGGTGCTTAGCTTTGTATTTAGCCAAAAAAATGAAAAAAAAAATGACGTAGGGTTCCCCCTAGTTTTGTAGCCAGCTAGGGTAAAGCAGACGGCTGCAGCCTGCAGACCACAGCTGGCAACCTCACCTTGGCTGGTAATCCAAAACTGAGGGCACCCCACGCTGTTATTTTAAATTAAATAAATAATTAAAAAAAAAAACACGTAGGGGTCCCCCAAAATTGGATCACCAGCCAAGGTAAAGCAGACAGCTGGGGCCTGATATTCTCAGACTAGGGAGGTCCATGGTTATTGGAATCTCCCCAGCCTAAAAATAGCAGGCCGCAGCCGCCCCAGAAGTGGCGCATCCATTAGATGCGCCAATCCTGGTGCTTCGCCCCAGCTCATCCCGCGCCCTGGTGCGGTGGCAAACGGGGTAATATATGGGGTTAATACCAGATGTGTAATGTCACCTGGCATCAAGCCCTGGGGTTGGTGAGGTCAGGCGTCTATCAGATACCCGACATCACCAACCCAGTCAGTAATAAAAAAAATAGACGACAAACACATTTTTATTTGAAAAAACACTCCCCAAAACATTCCCTCTTTAACCAATTTATTAGATTGAAAAACAAATCCAGGTCTGCTGTAATCCAAGGGGTTGCCATGACGATCCACACTGTCCCAGTCAATGAAGAGCAGGATGTTCCCCATTGGCTGGGAGAGCAGTGCAGTGACCTGAGCTAACATCAATGGGTCAGCCCAGGTCACTGCAGGGGGGTGACAAGTGCTGCTGTCAGCGAGGTACATTACCTGCGCTGATCTCCTGCACTGCCGACAGCCCCTGTCACTGAGCTCAATGACCGGCGCCTTCACATCAAGTATCGCGAGAGGTCCGTGACGTCACCGCTAGTCAGTCTCGGGTCGGAAGCGAGAGGTGATGTGACAAGCGGCGGCCATGGAGGACAGTGACAGCGCTGAGGTCGGGATGGCGGGACTTCATCACCGCAGGTAAGCCGAGCGAGCGGGGGGGGGGCGGGGGGGGGGTGTTTGTGTGTGTGTGTGTGTGTGTGTGTGTGTGTATGTATGTGTACATGCCGCGGGCAGGAGGGGGCGGAGCGAGCTGAGCGGGGAAGTGTGGGCTTCCTGCACGTAACTAAGATAAACATCGGGTTACTAACCAAAGCGCTTTGCTTGGATACCCGATGTTTATCTTGGTTACCAGCTTGTGGCAGGCTGCCAGCGATGGCTCCTGCTCACTGTAGCTGTAAAAAGCCCTGCTTTTTGCTGCTAGAACCGTTCTCGAACGTATCTAGAACTATCGAGCTTTTAGCAAAAAGCTCGAGTTGTTCTAGTTCGATCTCGAACAGCCCCAAAAATCACTCGAGCCGCGAACTGGAGAACCTCGAACCGCGAACCGCGCTCAACTCTAGTAGGGTGTGACCATTTATTAAAATCTTGTATCATATGCTGTTTTAGATGGGGGAGATTTCATTTGGGTAAAGAAGATTTGTGGCTAGTTAAATTGATACCCAAATATGAAATATAGTGTGTCTGTTTTTGAAACTTGAAGTTAGTGAGGATGTTGTTTTGAATATTATTTGGGGTGTTTACGAAGAGCGCCTCCGTTTTCTCTACATTGACCCTGAGTCCAGAGAGGGCCTCAAAGCGATGCAGGAGCGACATGAGATTGGGGAGTGAAGTGTGTGGGGATGTGACTGTTAACAGGAGGTCATCTGAAAACTGGCTTAGCTGATAAGTTTCCACCCCAATCTTGTATCCCCTTATACCTGGATGTTCTCTAATGGCTTGTGCCAGTGGTTCCCTTAGCTATTGCGAATAACGCTGGCGACAGTGGACAGCCTTGTCTAGTTGCTCTCTTGATACAGATTGGTTGTGGGTAGCTTTAGGTAGGCCTTAGGGTTATCATACAGAATTTGAATAGAGCGAATAAAATTATTTGAGAACCCCATTTTGTTCATGACCCTAAATACAGTTAGGTCCAGAAATATTTGGACAGTGACACAAGTTTTGTTATTTTAGCGGTTTACAAAAACATGTTCAGAAATACAATTATATATATAATATGGGCTGAAAGTGCACACTCCCAGCTGCAATATGAGAGTTTTCACATCCAAATCGGAGAAAGGGTTTAGGAATCATAGCTCTGTAATGCATAGCCTCCTCTTTTTCAAGGGACCAAAAGTAATTGGACAAGGGACTCTAAGGGCTGCAATTAACTCTGAAGGCGTCTCCCTCGTTAACCTGTAATCAATGAAGTAGTTAAAAGGTCTGGGGTTGATTACAGGTGTGTGGTTTTGCATTTGGAAGCTGTTGCTGTGACCAGACAACATGCGGTCTAAGGAACTCTCAATTGAGGTGAAGCAGAACATCCTGAGGCTGAAAAAAAAGAAAAAAACCATCAGAGAGATAGCAGACATGCTTGGAGTAGCAAAATCAACAGTCGGGTACATTCTGAGAAAAAGGAATTGACTGGTGAGCTTGGGAACTCAAAAAGGCCTGGGCGTCCACGGATGACAACAGTGGTGGATGATCGCCACATACTTTCTTTGGTGAAGAAGAACCCGTTCACAACATCAACTGAAGTCCAGAACACTCTCAGTGAAGTAGGTGTATCTGTCTCTAAGTCAACAGTAAAGAGAAGACTCCATGAAAGTAAATACAAAGGGTTCACATCTAGATGCAAACCATTCATCAATTCCAAAAATAGACAGGCCAGAGTTAAATTTGCTGAAAAACACCTCATGAAGCCAGCTTAGTTCTGGAAAAGTATTCTATGGACAGATGAGACCAAGATCAACCTGTACCAGAATGATGTGAAGAAAAAAGTTTGGAGAAGAAAGGGCATGGCACATGATCCAAGGCACACCACATCCTCTGTAAAACATGGTGGAGGCAACGTGATGGCATGGGCATGCATGGCTTTCAATGGCACTGGGTCACTTGTGTTTATTGATGACATAACAGCAGACAAGAGTAGCCGGATGAATTCTGAAGTGTACCGGGATATACTTTCAGCCCAGATTCAGCCAAATGCCGCAAAGTTGATCGGACGGCGCTTCATAGTACAGATGGACAATGACCCCAAGCATACAGCCAAAGCTACCCAGGAGTTCATGAGTGCAAAAAAGTGGAACATTCTGCAATGGCCAAGTCAATCACCAGATCTTAACCCAATTGAGCATGCATTTCACTTGCTCAAATCCAGACTTAAGACAGAAAGACCCACAAACAAGCAAGACCTGAAGGCTGTGGCTGTAAAGGCCTGGCAAAGCATTAAGAAGGAGGAAACCCAGCGTTTGGTGATGTCCATGGGTTCCAGACTTAAGGCAGTGATTGCCTCCAAAGGATTCGCAACAAAATATTGAAAATAAAATTTTTTTTTTTGGGTTTGGTTTATTTGTCCAATTACTTTTGACCTCCTAAAATGTGGAGTGTTTATAAAGAAATGTGTACAATTCCTACAATTTCTATCAGATATTTTTGTTCAAACCTTCAAATTAAACGTTACAATCTGCACTTGAATTCTGTTGTAGAGGTTTCATTTCAAATCCAATGTGGTGGCATGCAGAGCCCAACTCGCGAAAATTGTGTCACTGTCCAAATATTTCTGGACCTAACTGTAGGTATGGCCAGATAAGTGAGTCAAAGGCCTTTTCTATGTCTAAGGCTAAAAGGAGATTTGGATTTATTAGCATGTTGGATAATGTTGAGGTTTTTTCATATGTTATCTGGAGCTTGTCGTGTCGGAATGAAACCAACCTGGTCAGGGTGGATGAGGGCCTGTAGACCTCTATTGATTCTGTTTGTCAAAATCGATGTGAATATCTTCAGATCTACATTTAAGAGAGAAATGGGTCAATAGTTCTTTACCTGTAGAGCAGGGGTGGGGAACCTTTTTTCTGTCGGGGGCCATTTGGAAATTTCTACCAACCTTCGGGGGCCGCACAAAATTATCAATGTTTAAATGACCCTGCTATATTGGGTGAAGGAATTAATTAACTGGGGGCATGGGGCTGGGGGCACAGACGCCATAAGCGGTTCTGGGGTCACAGACACCACAAGCTGTTCTGGGGCCACAGACACCACAAGCTGTTCTGGGGCCACAGACACCACAAGCGGTTCTGGGGGCACAGACACCACAAGCGGGGCTGGGGGCACAGACACCACAAGCGGGGCTGGGGGCACAGACACCACACGAGGGGCTGGGGGCACAGACACCACACGAGGGGCTGGGGGCACAGACACCACACGAGGGGCTGGGGGCACAGACACCACACGAGGGGCTGGGGGCACAGACACCACACGAGGGGCTGGGGGCACAGACACCACACGAGGGGCTGGGGGCACAGACACCACACGAGGGGCTGGGGGCACAGACACCACACGAGGGGCTGGGGGCACAGACATCACTGGGGGGAGGCACAGACATCACGGGGAGGATGCTCACAGAACTGGGAGATGGGCTGCACACAGGACTGGGGGATGGGCTGCACACAGGACTGGGGGATGGGCTGCACACAGGACTGGGGGGGGCTGCACACAGGACTGGGTGATGGGCTGCACATAGGACTGGGGCAGCTGCACATAGGATTGTGTGGGGGTACACACAGGACATTGGGGGGCTGCACACAGGAATGGGGGAGGGGTGCACACAGGACATTGGGGGGCACACTGCGCTGAGAGTTTCATGCAACTCTGGGGGAGAAGGTTTACAGAACTGGGGTGGGGAGGCACAAAGCATTGGGCAAGGCACATAGCAGCAGAGGGTCGGCGCTGAACTCACAGCAGCATTGCATTCACATCACCGGAGTGCAGGAGCCGGACACACTGCATCAGAAGGAGAAGGTGGGCACTGATCTCCGGAGGGCAGGGGGCGTGCACACAACGCTGGAAGCTGTGAGGCTGCTGTGGACCCGCCCACAATTGGCACTGGCCGACGGGAGCACACATTGCAGCACAAACAGCAATGTGTGGATTTAAAGGGCCGGCGGCAGCAAGACCGCGGTGACAGCACGAGCACTGCCTCCCCCGGGAATCTGCCCGGGTGCCACATAAAAGGTCATGGCGGGCCGCATGCGGCCCGCGGCCCGGAGGTTCCCCACCCCTGCTGTAGAGAGTCTTTTTTTGGTTTTGGGATGACTGTGATATGGGCCAATAAAAATTCTGGAGGTACTGTTTTACCCTCTATAATTGCATTACATAGGTTGAAGAAGTGGGGTTTTAATATGTGGGACAATTTTTTGTAGTATGCAGCCGACAGCCCATCATGGCCAGGTGCTTTATGCAGTTTTAAATTTTTGACCACTTCATCTACTTCCTGCTCTGTCACCTCTGCTTGTAGAGTGGTGGAGAAGCTGGGCGTAAAGGATGGTAGGGAAATAGAATTTAAAAATTCGTCAATTGCACCTGTGGTAGGGGATGATGGTTGTGTGTATAGTGTTTGGTAGTAATTATGGAATATTTGGTACACTCTATCTGGGTGTGTTGTTTGGCCCCCGTGAGTATCATTTATTGTGTATACCAAATTTCTTCTTTCTCTTGCTCTTAATTTTCTGGCCAGGAGCTTATCCATTTTGTTAGATAATTTATAATAAGTTGCTGGCGTCCATTTTACGGCCCGTTCAGTAGCAGTTGTTAATTGGATCTGTAGCTGAGTTTTTGTGTCTGCTATCTGTTTCATGAGGTGTAGAGTGGGGTGTGCTTGGTTAGCCAATTCCAACCTCATTAGGGTATTTTCTAGATTCCTCTGTTCATCCGTCCTTTCTCTTTTTTTCTTTGAGGCTATTTTGATGAGAGTGCCCGTAATGAATTTTTTATGGGCCAACCAAAGATTCCATTCAGAGGTCTCTGGTGTGTGGTTTGTGGAGAGGTACGTCTCCATTCTTTCTCCACTTGTTCCCTCACTCCCTGGTTGGTCAGCAAAGACTCATTAAGTCTCCATCTATATACTCTTGCTGATTCAAAATTAAGCCCAAAGGCGGCAAGAACACAATCGTGGTCCGGCCATGCTGAAGGTATGTGCCTGGAGTATAGTACGGCTGGCATATTTTCAGCATTCGTAAATATATAATCAATTCTGGAGTATGAGCGATGGATGTTCGAAAAATATGTGTAGCCACGAGTGGAGCCTTTTGATTCTCTCCATGTGTCAGCTAGGGTGTGTTTTTTCACTATTGCATTGAGGGATTTCCTGTCTGTGTTTCAGATATCCATTCTCTTTGCCGATGAGCTATCTAAAGTTAAATCCAGGACTAAATTCATGTCACCACCCCAGATCAGAGAGTCGTAATCTACATTTGAAAGGAATCTTGAAATAGCTCTAAGGCCAAGTGCGCACGTTGCGTTTTTTCATGCGTTTCTGCAGCGTTTTGAACTGCAGCGTTTTAATGCAAAAAATGCATGCGTTTTGACTTCCAAGCAAAGTCTATGGGAAATTAGGCATATTTTGTGCGCACTATGCATCCAAAAAACGCTGTGTTTTTTGTGACAAACGTTTGTCAAAATCTCTGCGTTTGAAGAAGCAACATGTCAATTGTTTTGAGCGTTTTGGCAGCGTTTTGGTAACATTGAAGTCAATGATAATTATCAAAACGCATCCTAAAACAAATTTCTAGCGTTTTACATGCATTTTTAATGCATAACGCATGCTTTTGTCAAAATCAAAGCATGCGTTTTTGGCATTATAGTGAGGTCAAGAGGTTTCCTTTTGTCCTCACATCCAGCCCGACTAAAAAAAAAGAATCAAACAATAATTTTACTTTATTTTGAACATAATTATTAAATCTCAATAATCATTTTCAGCTTTTTTTTTTTTCACTTTTCTCCTAGTGTTTGAGTGTTCAAACTTTATTTAGTAATGTCTTCGTATTGAAAACGCATCCCATTCCATTTTAAGCACTGGAAATGCATGTAAAACGTGGTCAAAACGCGGCAAAAACGCAAAAAAAAAGGCATGCGTATTTCATGCGTTTATGAGGTCAAAACCAAATTTTATAATCACAAATTCTGCCAGAGGATGCGTTCATTTCTGAAAGGTACAGAACGCAACGTGCGCACATAGCTGTGTGGAGGAACAGGCTCCACCGTCTTTTAAAGGTGTGATAGGTCTCCAATAACCTGTGACCCTAGCAGCAATGCACGGGCTAGCAGAAATTAACTCCTGCTACACTGATTACTAATAAGCACACAACTGGTCGACGCCCGAGTCTGACTGTGCAACTCAAAAATACCAGGTGTTGTGTCAGATTCTGCAGTGTGAAGAGGGTCAGAAGTCGCCGTGATACTCGTTGAGCTTAGAGCTGAACACCGCATGATAATGGGAAAATGTATATACTGTGTACGTGTATGCAAACATGTATTTGTAGTAAAGCTGTATGTGTGTATATAATGTATATATGTAGCAGAGCTCTATGTGAATATCAATGTGCAGATGTAGCAGAGCTAAGTGTGCATGTACTGTTCATGCAGCAGTGTTGTGTGTGTATATACACGTGCACTACAGATTGCTCATTAATTTCCTTGCTGTGAAGCTACATGTACAGTAAATAAAACCTCTGGTGCAGAAAAACACTAATAGAATTATTACTTCCCTATTCTACCCTAGTGCATTAAAATTTGTGATATTGACCCTCCTTTTTAGATCTCCAGGGAAGATTTTAATTAGTAAGAAATATATTTTTTCTATTTGGTACTTTCTAAATCTGCAATGGGTCTTATCTTGGGTTTATCTTATAGTTCAAAAAATATTGTTATATACAGTACAGACCAAACGTTTGGACACACCTTCTCATTCAAAGAGTTTTCTTTATTTTCATGACTCTAAAAATTGTAGATTCACATTGAAGGCATCAAAACTATGAATTAACACATGTGGAATGAAATGCTTAACAAAAAAAGTGTGAAACAACTGAAAATATGTCTTATATTCTAGGTTCTTCAAAGTACCCACCTTTTGCTTTGATTACTGCTTTGCACACTCTTGGCATTCTCTTGATGAGCTTCAAAAGCTAGTCACCAGAAATGGTTTTCACTTCACAGGTGTGCCCTGTCAGGTTTAATAAGTGGGATTTCTTGCCTTATAAATGGGGTTGGGACCATCAGTTGTATTGTGCAAAAGTCTGGTGGATACAGAGCTGATAGTCCTACTGAATAGACTGTTAGAATTTGTATTATGGCAAGAAAAAAGCAGCTAAGGAAAGAAAAATGAGTGGCCATCATTACTTTAAGAAATGAAGGTCAATCAGTCCAAAAAATTGGGAAAACCTTGAAAGTGTCCCCAAGTGCAGTGGCAAAAACTATCAAACGCTACAAAGAAACTGGCTCACATGAGGACCGCCCCAGGAAAGGAAGACCAAGAGTCATCTCTGCTGTGGAGGATAAGTTTATCCGAGTCACCAGCCTCAGAAATCGCAGGTTAACAGCAGCTCAGATTAGAGACCAGGTCAATGCCACACAGAGTTCTAACAGCAGACACATCTCTAGAACAACTGTTAAAAGGAGACTTTGTGCAGCAGGCCTTCA